>NC_056750.1:157801815-158109315 GCF_019279795.1 Protopterus annectens | reverse complement strand
TTTAGATGTTTTGGGTAACAATAAATGATAATTTTGCTTTGAACAATCACAAACAGCAATTGTTCACTATATGCTATATATATATATATATATATATATATATATATATATATATATATATATATATATGTGTGTGTGTGTGTGTGTGCGTTTGTGTATATATAGATACAGGTCTACTTGCCATTATCTAAGTGTCAGTAGACTGACTTTCATATGATCGAGACAAAATGAGAGAAATTTCAAATAACTGAAAATTCACTATGCCGATTCTGAGATGACCGAACATATGAAATACTGACTATAGACTGAGTGGAGCAGGAAGTTTGCTCAGTGCTGCACTGTAGTGCAGTCTCAGAATTGGTATATTTATATTGAAGGGGGGTTGGGGGATTGGGGGGCAGCCTCCCTGTAAAAATGTAAAACAAGGATTTCCTTACTTTTTTGGATAATACAGTGGAGTAAACTATTGCGATTGTCCCAGGAGCTTCTGCCATATTGACTTTGGTAGGAGGAAGAAGAAGAACTTAAAATTATAGCACACTATTTCTGTCACTATAATTGCTTTTTAACATCATTTATCTAGGAGGGAAAGCTCCCCCACACCCAATGTGGGGGCTCCTCATCCCACACCCCCGCAACATAAATATACCAACTCTGAGATTGTACTACCTTGGGGAATGGGCAGTTTAACATGTAGTTTACTAATACTGCAGCTGACTATATGTCAATAACTGCTGTTCGGTGTTCCGGGATTCCTTCTTTTCAGTGTTCGCTGTTATGGAATGTCGTCGATCTGGTCTCGGTGATGTGGGTTAAGTTTATGTGAGTGCTCGGTCATTCAAAGTAGACCTATATATATATATATATATATATATATATATATGTATATATATGGATATATAGATATGTGTAATCTTTTTTTCCTGGTCTTTGCTTAAAATGGGTTTATCCCAGTCAGACGTTTACAAGCAACAAATAAAACAAATAAAGAAACAAATAAGCAAATAAAGAAATTAGTTAATATCAGTGAATTGAAATAACAAGAGAAGGCAGAACTATTAAGAAGACAGATGCATTTTTGTTATTTTACTCTAACTACAAGTAATGTTTTACAAGTAGCATGAGGGTGAATTGATGTTTAGCAAATGCAATATCTCTTTCTTTCTTTCATTACTTTTGCATTTCTCAGTAACATTTTCAACTTTACAATACTGAAACAATTGGAAAAAGCCATAATATGTGACTCTCAAAAATTCTTAACACTCACTCACAAGTGGCACAGCTATGATTTCTTTCCTAGTTTAAATATGCAACAGAAACTGAATATTATTAAAACACACCCCAGGATTCAATAAGCTCTGTGTAGGCTTTGCTCACGGCATAGTACCATGCTTATTAATGAGGTGAGGCTAGCTTAAGCACACTTGTGCTGCTCGCAGCAGTGTTACTGGCCATGAAACGTCTTACATAAATATGGATATCATTTCCATGTAAGGTTGCTGGCTGTGAAAGCTTGATTCTGCTCAAGGATTGTATGACAGTGCAGCATTTGCTTTTCCCATTTTTGAATTTTCCTCATTCATATTTGTTTGGACCACTGCCATAGATTGTTTGTCCTCATTTCAACTGTTTCTCAAAACTTTATTTTTTGGTTTTTTTTTTGGACCAGTGTTTGCGAGATGAGCCTTTAGCAAAAATGGGTTTAGCTGTGCTTATCTTGTTTGCACAAAGCACGACACTGTACAAACTGGATGACTGGGCCACCCAAGTAGTAGACAGGACCCAGGCAGCCACAAACTGTAAAAGTATGCATGCCTTAGTTTATAGTACAAAGCAGCAGTTCCATATTCTCAAATAACAGTGAGCATGCATTTGTCAATTGTAAAAAGAAAGTATGCATGCATCAGTCTGCTGGAAAAAAATAACAGGACACCATTAGAGAGTAGTCAGAGAATGTGGGTACAAAACCTACACACCCAAATACACAATGTTGTTAGGTTTTCATCATTACTGGAATGTAATTTCAGACCTCTATTTCAGTGGCACAAATGGCCTGCTTTAAACTGTAATCAGTATAACTGGAACACACATATGTGCAATATGTGCACACATCAAGGATTGCTGGCTGCAATCTGTTCTATATTGTGCATCTGTTATAAACTTACTAGTCTTAAAAGTAAAAAATACATTTGTTAGACATTTGTAATGTTGTAGTGTTACAAGTAAAGGTAACAGAATAGAGTCAAATAATTCTATCAATGCTTTGTATGTCACATATGAAGTTATTAATTTTCTCCCTTTTCTCTCTCTCACCCCAGCCCTTATCTTCTCTTTTTATTTTTTATTTTTTGTTTTTAACTTGTTTTCTTTTTTTTTTGGGGGGGGGGGTAATTTGTTTTCATTTTCCTTGGTTGGGGTTGTTTCTTTTTTTCTTTTTTGGTGTTTAATTTGTTGTCATTTTTCTTTTTTCTTTTTTGGTGGTGTTAATTTGTCTTCATTTTTCATTTTTGAGGGGTTTACTTTGAATTCTTTTTATTTGTTTATTTATTTCTCATTCATTCTTGTTTCAGCTATTGGGGGAAGAAGAAAGTGAAAGGAGGGCAGGAATGTGCAGGAGCTTGGTAGGAAAGAACCATAGCTATCCATTTCTTAAACAGTAAAAATGTTCAGATGTGCAGTATATTATCTGAATTTGCAGTATCAATCCCAGAGAGAGGAATGACCACAACGCAATCGTGTTGTATAACCAATTGGACCAAATCAAGTGTGTCAAGAAGACATGTGTGAAATGGAGAGCTATGTATGGGTGACTTTTTGGGGGGGACAGGTGCCCTTTTTTGAGAGAGATGCATGTTGGGGAAGGGACATAGGTATGTCTGGGTCAAGTAGGTTGGGTAGGTGAGGAAGCAATCATAGGCAGATAGACATACAAGGCAAGACACAAGGATGGTGAAGGACACAAGAAGATGACTGGCTGGGGTGAGGGTGAAGACATTGCAAACTCCTGGACATCAAGTTGGGTAACATTGAGAATCAAGTCATTACCCACTGGACAGTCATTACTGTCATCTCACTGCACTGATGGCTGCAATGTCTGACATTTGCATGTCCTCATGTTATTCAGCACAGTGATGGGCAGCAGTGTCTCCATCCAGCATAGGTGTGCACTGTGTGGTGCACCAACCCTTGCAGTTCATAGCAGATGATAAAATCATCACCTCTGCCACTGCTCCTGGAGGAATTTAGCCGGCCTTAGGCATAGGCCAACTAGGCGGCCACCTAGGGTGCCGCTGAAGCAGGGACGCTTTTCTAGTATTTATTTAGTGTAGGTAGACCAGGATCGGGGCACGAGATGGTGTAGTAGGGGGTGTCGTGGAGCCCTTTTGCCTAGGGCACCAGTTGACCTAAGGCCGTGCCAGTGGCACTGGCCTATCCTGTGGGACAGAACTATCAAGTGTTTACTTTTAATGCTACAATAACAGTACTGTTCAGATGCATACACACCGCATGCTTCTTGCATCCATGCCAATATAGCGGCATGGGTTCATGCATTATATTCTCTGTCTGTAACTGCTGTGGAAAAAACAGAATAGAACAGAATGCCATTATGAATACCAATCCTGGCTATATCCATCTTTTGACTCTTACATGTAGTTTCTGTAAGTAATGCTTAACATCTGCAGGGTGTCCCCAGTCCAACATTCATGGATCCTACAGTTGAGGGTATACCTTTTCCTCATCCAGAGGTCTCTGTAGTGATTTCTACATTGTTCACCAATGTGGGGGATACCAGTAGCACTGGTCAAAGCCCAGGCAGGACTGTTCTATGTCTCTAACTTGGAATTTGAGCCACAAGAGTCCCTTTGCAATAGGCAGGGCCCATGTTCATTCACTAGGAGTCCAACAAACACTTTTGGACTCCTGGACACCCAATCTCTGAGCACAGAATCTCAAACCCTCGCCACAAATGCCTGTCATACCTGCCACAGATCAAGACCAATGTAGACTTATGTTTTACTGTCATTTGCAGGTATTGCATTTACTGACAGTGCACACTTTTTGGTTTTGCAACATTTGAAAATGCTGCACCTCACTTACCATCATGCAGACGTACCTGAGGGTGCGCCCTGCAAGGTAATGTGCTTGAGTGATAGGCAATAGTATTAATTTAATCCATCCAGTTTATGTGTGTGGCTGTCTGGGTCCTGTCTGCAATGTGGTTGAACCATTTGTCCACTTTGTGCACTGCCATGCTTTGTGCAAACAGGATAAGCACTTCCAAACTAATTTGTGCTAAGAGGAGCATCAAGCAAACACTGCACCCCCCAAAACCAGAAGAAAAAGTTAAGAAAAAAAAAGAAAGAAAGAAAAAAAGGAGAAATAGTTGAAATGAGGAAACTCAATCTATGACATGCACAGTAGAAAATGTTAGCACACATGAGATATGTCTACATAGGTCTGGATTTCAACTCTCACTCCAGTGCACCTTCAGGAAACAGGATGGGTGCCTTATTCTTCTTTGCCACACAAGCAGCTTTGCAGCAAAGAAATGAAGTCATTCCTCACATAACCAAGTGCATCTGAATATACATTGATATCAAGCCATAATCTATTTCCACATTTATTAATATATTTGGATGTAGTGCACTTAGAGATCACACAACCTGTTATGATTACTGATTGCAAATATACAGCTCTGTCTTAACTTTCTATATTTATTGGCCATTCATCAGTTATCTGACCAGTAATGTGGGAAATGCAGTGTATAAGGAAGTCTATATCATTTACCTTAAAATGTGTGAGGATATTAAGTGGGAATATTATGATATGCAGTTACCAACAACTGAAAGTCAGTTTCGATGCAACAAACAAGCATGGAATGCTCTTTTGGGTGATGTGAGCAAAGGCAAGTTCCTGTTATGGCACATGCAAGGGTACACTGTTCTTTCGGGGTGGTGGGACAAAGCTGAGAGTAACTCTTGTTACTTTCCTTGTTTTGCATCCTGCATGTTTGATCTTGTGAGGGTTGCAAAGTTAGAAACTGCAATGTGTCTCACTACTTTCTAACTTCTCTCTGTAATGATTACTCATTACAAATGTCTGCTGTTAAACTGAGGACATGCAGTGATCATCAGTACTTTGGAGAGGTATGACTGTGTGACTCTTTGATGCCTGAAGCCTACTACTTGTTAATGGACACATATAAGTCAAATGTCTCTGCTTACTGTACCAAGTGATGAAATACAAGGATATGCCATCATATTATTAAACAATATATGCCATAATATTATTAAACAATACACTGCAGGTTCTGGACTTACCTTGTAAATGCAACAGTTGCCTCAGTGTTATTTCAGGGATGACTCTGTGTGATGCAAGCAGTAGGCAGCCAATATAAGGGAAGGTAAATTTGTATGAGTTGCCTTACATCGATGCTACTACTTGTATGTGAGTAGGAGGAAGGTTGTAGTCCACTCGGTGTTCAGTGAATGTGCTACACATTGCCTTAGCCAATGCAAGGGCATACTGAGCACACCGATATTTGCCTAAACCAACAGCAGCTGGTGGTTTCCTCTCTGACACAAATGCAAACAGTGGCAACAAATAAGAAATTTAAATGAATAGCACTAAGAAAAGAGAAATCATACAGTCCTAAGATTGGAATATGCTGGAGTGACCTGTGATGTGTACCATACATTTGGACTTGAAAATCGTGTAAGAGATATGTCAGAAAGTAATTATACATATTGCAGCATCTTACTTCGCAACCATCACAAGAGCATCAATCATAACACTGTGACATTTTGATGCTATCAACTGAGGAACTTTCCAAGGCCATAATAACTTAGATGTACAATGATCAGTTAAACACTGCAAATGCAGATACACTAAGCAGTAAGTTAGCTATGCATTCTGAGCATCAGATAGAAAGCCGTTGTCTCCCTGAATCTAACATATAGAAAACAGGGATATGTCACAGTTATCATCACTTGCACATTGTGGTTTGTAGTGGTCATTACAGAGAGAAGTTACAAAGTAATGATACACATTTCAATTTCTAACTTCACAACCCTTACAACAGCACTCAGTATAACATTGTGACATGTGGATTCTATCAACTCTCTAAGTTTCCAAAGATGATATAAATCACTGGCACTATGAACATTTCTACAACACCAGTGCAGATATGGTAAGCAGTAAGGTAGCTGTGCACCTTGAGCATCAGACACTGAATTTGTATCCTTGAATAAGAAAAGTGGAACACAATAATTTGGCACAGTTATCATCACTTGCACAGGGTGTTGTGTGTGTGTGTGTGGGGGGGGGGGGCAGGAAGAATATGCTTCCACAAGAGGTTGCTGAGTCTGTGTGAGTATGAATGAGAAGAAGGTAGAGAGCTGTACAAAAATAGGACAGTGAGAAAATAAAGTATCTGTTGTGTAGAGGTCATCCAGGTGAAATTGGTGTGTGAGTGTGTGCATGAACACAGTCAATTTGGGTGCTAGTGCTACATCATGGTTTGTTGGACAGGTGTGAGCCATGCATGGTAGAGGTGGCAGTTCATCACTGTCATTATCAATCATGAGAACTGGCTCTGCCAGGAGTTGCACCAGCCCATTGACATCCAGGACCACTCTCAGATGCAATGCTGCTAACTGAATGTGACTGCTGTCTGCTGAATGAACTCCCTTCACAGGAAGACTCGAGACCACAACCCCATTGCCTGCCATGTCTGGGTGTGGACAGCACACTCAGTGACAGAGCAGAGGAAGTACTGCCATGACAGCAGCGTGATCAGACACAGCCATGTTGGTTATCAGCAGATGTTGCGACTGACCTACGCCCATGAAGATGATGTTCCCCTCCCAGCAGACATTTGATCATAGACACTGCTTGTTCCATGACAGACTTCCCTCAGTCCATCACAGACACTCCTCGTTCCAACATGTCATTCATCCAATCTAATGAATCGGCAACACCGTGGTGGCAATCACACATGTCAGACTGAGCTGCATCCACAACCCTAAGCATTTGTTTGGAGCACCTATGGGAACATGCTTGTGTCTCCATGATGGCCCTAAACATACACAGAGTGGTATGGGAAGTGACACCTGCAGCAGGTGAAGGAGGGATAGCAGGCTCCCTCCAAGCACCCTATCAATCCTCCTGTATGGCACCTAGCCCACACTTAGGCTACAACCAGACTCAATGGGCACTGAAACTGCAGTAGCTACACTACCCTGATCAATGTCCTTACCCTCCACCTGTCCAGTATCTGTGGGTTCAGTGGACTGAGTAGGCATAGGCCTACTGGCTGTGTGTAATGTGAAGGCAGGGGATGGAAGTATGTCAACCTCTGTGCCAGAGTTAACCCTTGCATTGCTTGACTGTGTCGCAGTTTGGCCATCATCATCATCATCAGAGTCTGCTGAGACACTGACATCAGGTGGCACAGGGCCCACATTCCACTGTCAGACTTACCTGTGATAAAAAACAAGAAACACAGGAGTACATTAATAGCGGCACTACCATAGTGCAATATATGGTAACAAAGTAACATTGCTGCCATTATTACAAACAGTCCTGATATACACACAACACACCTGAGATCAATACCACATAATACATTTTTACATTGATCAGCAGTACTGACATCAAAGTGGCTTATCAACTGCAGAAGGCAAGCATTGCTGGAGGCGTGATGGTCCTGAAAAAAGTTAAGCAAGAGGTAAGGACAACAACATGACAATCAAGAGTAAGTAATACAGAGGTTACTACATTTGCCCTTTTATAGCTACATTAAGCAATTGTTTAAACAAGAATGTGGCTGACAACACCAAGCTAAGCTTATACCTGTAGGAATCTGCAACCCCCCACCAGTCAGATAAATAACTGTGACACAGATTTGACTTATTCCTTTAAATTCTTTAACTATACTACAATATTTAACTGTTCAGATAACAATGTCTACTTTGCAGCTCCTCCTGGGATGATTTGCTGGCTCCCACATCCAGCACATGTGGTATAGTAATGCTCTGGGAGCTGACTGTGTCCCATATGTCTTCCAGGAACTGCTCATTGGGGGTCAGTGGTGGTTACCCAAGAAGTCAAGGCCTACTGCAGCTGCTTGTCTTTTTGCAGCAGTGATCATATCAGTGGCACTGTAGTGCACCTTGTTCATAGGTTCTGCTGTGGCCTCTCACACCATTCATATTGGCAACAATGTGTTGCCATATTTTGTACCTACAGCCCATATCTCTCTTTCCCATTTGCAGGAGGAAGACACAATGTAGATGAAAACCATCAATTATTATACTGTTTTCTGCATCTGCAAATGGTCTTAGACATGGACTCGAACATCTTGATGCCATAATTGTAGATGGCCTATAAGAAAACAGATGTGTAATACACATAAGTATCACATAACTACAAAATATTGCTTACATAAACAACAGAAAAAGGCAGACAGTCAGCATTTCCCTCTGGTAAATTACAGATGTAAACTACTAAAACAGGCAGGGTACAAAGCAAGGAGAATAACAAGAGTATGATAACCCTCATTAGTACCATAACAGTAACTCACCTTAGCCCCAGCCCCAGAAAAGAACAGGCAAATTATCATCCCACAAAAGAACAGGCAAATTATAATTTTGGCTAACATAATATATTTTAAATCCTACAAATGCTGTCAAAGGACCTGCCCCTGAAACATTTCTACTTATTTCTCACGCCACAGTCATTTTCATTTATTTTAATGTCTTGCCAGCCATGTCTATTTCTAAAATGGCCAGACAAACATGGCCATGGCATCAGTCTACTTCTAAGTAATGCATACAGAGTACAGTCTAAAAGTCTGTGCTTCACATTATTGTTAAATACATTCCAGCATATGCAGTATGTAGGTGACAAAATGGAACCATACCTTGTGAAAATGAATACAAATCTGTAGAGATTTAGTGAAAAAAATGCTTGCTCTCATTGGTCAAACATAGAGAAATTAAATCAGCTTGCCTAACTACAGGGTTGCCTTTTTATATGTTGTAGATTAGTAATGGATTGCAGCTGTGATTGATCACTGTTTGGGAAGAGTAAATCACAACATCATTGTAGGCTGCTCTACTTCCACTGGGTGGGACAGCTTCCATCTAGAAAGTGTCTCTGGAGAGAGCACAGACCTTTACCATCAACATAACACAGACACTACAAACTTTGCCATGATATATGTGGATAGATTAAAAGCCATGTCAGTGTAATCTGTCTTGTATAGAATGAGGTCATGTCTGCCTGGCCTTCAGCTCACTGTCTGAGCATGCCCTGATGGGATTACCTCATATCCAAAACTATCATACAGCTGATGACACCAGCAATGTCTGTTGAGGTCAAGGTAACAGTGTATCAGATGCTGGTATAAAATGTTCTCTGTAATGTCAAGTTAGAGTTCACACACACACACACACACACACACACACACACACACACACACACACACACACACATGAACGCACACACACACACACACACACACACACACACACACACACACACACACACACACACACACACACACAGTTGACTGCAGTGAGAATAGAACCCCTACCCATCAACATGCACAGACTAGAGAAAACAGTACTTAATGCAAGCACCACAACTCAAGTCTGACTTGGGGTATGTCAGACACTTTATAGCTGTTGACATCAGCAGTGTCTGTTGTGGACAAGATAGTGTCCCACATGCTGGTGTAAAATTGTCTCTGTAATGTCAAGTAACAACTCACACATACACTCACCAAGCTGACTGCAGTGATAATAGAACCCCTACCTAAGTGCACAAACTACAGAACACAATACTTAAAGCAAGCACCACAACATAAGTCTGACTCATGCAAGAGTGCAGGTGACCTTATAATAGATGACATCTGCAGGCCAAGTGAGACACAAAAGACTGGGAGGGCTACATGACATGGACATGTAGGCTTGTGCAAGTATCAAAATACTGGCAAGGCATGCCACTGGAGAAGCAACTGCAGGACAGCGCATCTACTCTGCCGACTAGACACATACACAGTTGACTGCAGTGAGAACATAACCCCTACTTATCTAAGTGCACAGATTACAGAACACAGTATTTAATGCAAGCACCACAACACATGTATGATTTATGCAAGGGTACAGGTGAACTTATAGTAGATGACATCAGCAGACTATGTGGGAGGCAAGAGGTTTGGATGCCTGTATGAAATGGATGTGTAGAGATGAGCAACTATCTACAAAAAACTGGCCATTCATGCCATAGGAGATGTAACTGTAGGATATGAAGTCTACTCTGCTTCCTAGAGATGACTGATAACAGAACCCCTACCAGTCTAAATGCCCAGACTACACAGTATGTATTGCAAACACCACAACACAAGTCTGAATTATACAAGAGTGCAGGTGTACTTATAGTAGATTATATCAGCAGGCAATGTGAAAAACAATGGCTTGAGAGGCCTGCATTGGCACATAGCTTCATAGCATCACATGAGGTTACTAGCCTAATAACACTAGGCTGTTTAGAAGCCTAACTGTGTAACAACACAAGTAACCTTACTGAGCATAGCTGGATGTTTGGATTTAGCAGAGCAAGGTTGTGAGCATCATCAACTGTACCTGTCCATGAGGGAGCACACAACATTATATAGTACACATTGTAGTATGGTTGATATATGTGTGTGGAAAAACTACTGAGAGCCCAGGGATCTATCACTTGTGGGGGGGGCAACACATGTATGTATTGTAAATATATGACATATAATTATACCGGGCCCTTAGTTTGCAATGTTTCCACATGCAGTTTTATATCATATTAAGGAAATGGACAATAAACACCAACAATAAAGCATCATATATACAATTCTATAGTGTAGTGAGTAGCAGATTTGCACAATGGTTAACAAAGTGTACACACATGTGAAATGCACCTGTTTGTGCATAGGTGAGCAGTGTGCAAACAGGAGCTGCATTGCTAATGTCTGACAGTTTATAGAATCTATAGTAGAACCCAGTACAATCTGCACACCAGGTTGGGTTCACACAATGGCCAAGAACATTAATTAATGGGAAAACTAGTAGGCTGTTGAGGGATAGGATCAAAGAACACATATTAGACATTAAAAATGGAAAGTTAACCAATGCCCTAGCAAGACATATAAATCAATTTAACAGTCACCAGTTTAAGTTTTTTGGAATATTTTTGGAATATTTTTGGAATATTCCATCAGAGCGTAGATCCACAAGGTAAAATTACCAAATTTAACCTTGATATAGTAGAATTAAGAATGCAAATTTTATTGAACGCCCACCAACACCCTGGTTTAAATGAATATATTAGTATAAAACCCATATTATGGTTACACAACATTAAAGGAAGTTAACATGTATATTTAGTATTATATTTACACATATTTAAATATATATTTTTTGTCCATAAGTATTTATAAGACAATTTTTTATGTTCAAATTACGGCCACTTTTTTAATCAATTTTTTAATCAATTTACAAATAATAAGTTTTTATCAACAATTAATACACATGATATATATGCTAACTCACATGTTTTTTACACAGATTGATATACTTTTTTGAACCTATCGATGATTTAATTAAGTGCAATGGATGAGAAATTATACGTAATATTGTAATAATTTTTTCGCATATAACATTTATTGTATTATATATTATATATTTCATTTTGTAATCTTAGTATTTATTTGGGTATCTGTTGAATTATTATACAATATGAATTGAGATATGTTTATAATAGACAAAGGGGTTTTTAATATTTAATTATTAATTTATTAATATATTTATGTACACACTCACTTATTTCATAGGTAATGTTATGCACACATCAAGCGTTCTTATTTAATATTTTAAGTATAAACAAGTCTGTCCATGTTTTTAAACCTTGTTTTTCAACCTTGGTTTCAATTTTAATCTAAATATCCATTTGTCTCATTACACAATTAAGTGATTTGACTGGTTGATTAATATGATTAATGTGATTATATAAGCACTCTGTTTCGGGTGCTACAGTGTTCTGAAGAAGTCCGAGGAGTCGGACGAAACCTAGGTTGATGCACTGTATTCTGTGTTAATAAGCATACTTATTGTACCTTGGAGCATTTATTGGCCTTGCAGTACCACACTTACATTTTGTGGTTTTGTAGTTTGATCATCCTTTGGATACAGCACTTCTACTTTGATCCGTGCTTTCTTCTCCTCCAGTAATTTGTTTGGCAAGAACATTAATTGATTATATCTGGTTTCTGTTTTTGGCTGTCTGCTTTCTAGGTGATCTGTTTTTTCCTATGTCTGCAATGCCGCATTTCACACAAGCCACATAACCAGAGCCAAACTTGAATTTATTTGTGTTTGCACTACAAGGTGCATCATGGAAAAAGTGAAATTAAAAACAAGAAAAGGAGGGAAAAAAAAAGAAAAGGGAGACATGGGTGAAAAGAACAAGAGCACTGTATGACATGCACACTATAAAATGATAGTACAGATGGGATATCTCTGCACAGTTTGGGATTTGAACTCACACCAATGCAGCTTCACAAAACAGGATAGATGCATTATTCCTGTTTGCTAGACAAACAGCTTTGCTGCAAAGAACTGAAGTCATTCTTCAAACAACCAATTGCATCAGAATATACACTGCTATCAGACCATCAGCTGCATTTTGTACATTGAATTCTCTTTATTATATTTGGATGTAGTGCACTTAGTGAGCACACAGCCTGCTATGATTATGGTTGCAAATATACAGCTCTGTCTTACATGTCTGTGTTTCTTGGTACTTCATCAGTTATTTGACAAGTAGAATGAGACATGCAGTGTGTAAACCATTTCATATCACTAGACTTAAAGTGTGTGAGGATATTAACTGGGAGTTATATGATATGCAGTTGCAAACAAGTGAAGGCCAGGTTGGATGGCACAAACAGCCATATACTGATCTTTTGGGGGCAGCATAGCTCTGCTGCAGTTATGGCATAAATAGTCCACTGCTCTTGGGGAGGGACAAAGCTCAGTTACTGTTATGGCACAAACAAGGGTACTGCTCTCTTGGAAGGAGATCAAAGCTAAGTTACTGTTATGTCACAAACAAGTACAGCCTGTTATTTTATGGGAGAGCAAAGGTGTTACTGCTATGGCTCAAAAAATGAAATTATGCTCTTCTTACTCTCCTTTTTCTGCATTGTGCATGTTGTTTGATCTTGGGAAGGGTTGTGAAGTCAGAAACTGTAATGTGTATCATTACTTTCTAACCTCTTTCTTTAATGATTTACCAGCACAAAGGTATGGTGCTAAACTGAGGCCATGCTGTGATCTTGAGTATTCCTGAGAGGTATGCGTGTGTGAATCATTGATGCCTAAGGTCTGCTACTTACTAATGGACACATATGAATAAGATCATTTTTCTGCTGCCACATGTTAATGTACTTTTTGTACAAATTCACCACTATTTATGTGATTACTGTACCAATGTACAAAATACAAGGATATGCCATAATATTATTCAAGAATACACTCTAGGTTCAGGACTTACCTTGCAAATGCAGTGGTTGCCTCAGTGTTATTTCAGGGCTGAATTTGTCTGATGCAAGCAGTACACAGCCAATACATGAGGTGGTAAAGGTTGTGTGAGTTTCCCAGCATCAATTTTAATATATATATATATATATATATATATATATATATATATATATATATATATATGTATATATACATACATATATATATATATATATATATATATATATATATATATATATATATATATATATACATATATGTGTATGTGAGTAGGAGAAGCATATTAGACACCTAAGTGGTCAGTAAATGTGCAATGTGTTGTCTCTTAGCCAAAGCTAGGGCATACCAAGCACTCCCATGTTTGCCTCCAGGCACAGCAGCTGGTGGTTCCCCCTCTGAGTCCTCTTCTGACTGTGGCTGTGGTGACCTAGGCATTGGTCGGGGGATGTGTGTTCCTTCCCCTTTCTGATCCTGCTGCAGCTATTTCCACAGAATCAGATTGTGTAGTATAGCACATACTGTGAAGACTTGTGTACATGTCTGTGGATTGTACTGCAGGGCTTTAGCAGATGTATCTAGGCACCAGAACCATAACTTCAGACACCCAAACACATGCCCTGTGATGTTTCTGTTTTAAGCATGTGCCTCAGTATGGCATTCTTCCATGACTGTGTGTGCACTTCTGATGGGTGTCATTAGCCACGGTTCCAGTGCATAGCCAGCATCCCCCAGTAAATGGCCCTGTGGGATGTCCCCATAGCAAACATCTGGTACAGCTGCTATGTGTGCCAGATATGGGAGTTATGATAACTGCCAGGGTTTCCAGCAGACACATTCAAGATAATTCCTTGGATATTACACGTGACTTAGCAGTTGACAGAGTGGTATCCCTTGTGGTTAATGTAGATTCTATCCTGCTCACCAGGTGGTGCCTTAATGTGTACATGAGTGCAATCTATGGCACCCAGTTCTTCAGGATAGTGTGCTACATGGTAGAACTGTTGCATATTTCTGTCCCTCTCTTCAGAACTACAGGGAAAACATATGTACTCACTGAGATGTATGAGCATAGCATCCAGAAATTGGTGGAAGATTATGGATGTTGATGCCTGTGACACACCCATTATGTCCAAGTTGGTATTTGAAAAGTACCTGTAGCTAAGACTCTACGGGTTACACATACCTTAGTTTCCACTGGGATAGGTTCCCCTTGGTTGACTCTGGCTCTGAGTTGAGGGTGGCAGAGCTCACAGAGTTCATATAATGTGTCCCTGGCCACCCTGCAGTGTTCTACAATCTTCAGGTCATGTAGCATATGAAACACTACCCTGGGCCTGAACACTCTTTGCCTTCTCGGCCTAGGCCTATTGTAACCAGCACCAGCAGCATTGGTTTCAGCCTGTAGCACATATATATGCAGCAAAGCTGCAGCAGCCCCTAGCACTTTGTCCAGTTAGATTCCTTGTCTCTATTCCAATGGTATTGAAGTATTCAGGAAAAAAATAGAATGGGGGCTACATGGATGCTTTATAGCTTGTTGAATAGCTCCACAGTGTTGGATTTGTTCATTAACATGCAATTCATCTGCTTATGCTGTATTTAGCATCTATTAAACACATATGCTGCTTGCTCATTAGTGCGCTATGTGCACCTCCTTGCACCTTAGTGCAAATAAGGTAAGTACAAACAAAACTGGTATTATTTTTCTCTTTTCCTGTGATATCACTTAAACCTTGAATATATAGTCAAGGAAAGGTTGCACACCCTCTACTTAAACCCAGGACCATCTATACTCTAGCCCTACACATGCACTTGCTGCTACATGAATAGTTACATGACAAGTACAGTAAAACCTGTCATTCATTCCTCCATTTCCCTTCTGTGCTATGAGCTACATCATGCAAACAGTGTCATAACAATAAAGGGTAATTACTTAAAGGGGAAAGAGACAACACATTTTAATACAAAATTCAGAGGATGAGACACAACTTGTGAACTGTGCACTGCTTACATGCAATGTCACCCTTCATAGACCTACATGCACATCTCTGTAAGTGTAACCTGACACACACCCCTGGTGTCATCATTCACTCTTGACATACATTGAAAACAAACACTCTGGAAGTGCCTACATGAAGTGAACATCTCTACAGAGTTATTACTTTTTTGAGATTCAACAATTCTAATGTGTTTTGACCTCATTTGCATCTTCACTGTGCTGACAGCCCTGAATCTACATGCTTGGTAACTGTGTAGGCAGGGAAACTGCATGAGAGCCCAATGTTGTAAACACAAGGAAGAGTATTGCTTTGTAATATATCTGCACAGAGGAATGCATTTTTTTAAAATTTAGTTGTATTCTGTCAGCTGCATACTGCATATACTTACACGACACTATGGTTAGTCTGTTTTATGGGGTTTAAACTTTTAACCTTCTACATTAGTTACAAGCATATTTCTCATTTGGAGGTGGGGGAGCAAAGTTTCATTTACATCATGACACTTAAAAAGGAATTATTGCTATTGTTAATCTAGTTTATAGCAACCACCATGTCTAATAATGTCATAATATGTGTTGTGTTACATATTACAATCATTTCTGTACAAATGTGGGAAATGTTAGTTCCTGTTGTTTCCATGTAGACTCCTTTCTGAGGCTGTATTCAGAAAGTTTCCAAATACATGGGCAGCCCGAACACTATATCTATAAAGTTGCTTTACAGCTTGTTGAATTGCTCCATCATGTTGATTTGCTTTATTAGCATAGACTTCAAGTACTTATGCTCTAATTAGCATGCCACAGAAGTTTCCGTGTTTGCGCATGAGTGCACGCTGCTACACTGAGTTTAGTGAATCTAAAAATAATTGTAACTGTATATGCACATATGGTAAAAAATGACTGTGTATACTTTATTGACTCCCCCTCACAGTGTGACAAAATCCCACCCACCACAATGTACAAAATAGAAGAAAACAATAAAGCAATATAAATTACAAATAATCAGTATCAACAAAAAAAACTAACCATTCCCTCACAGAAGTCTTTGACATAGCCTGAGTGAGCTTTTCCAGCAAAGCATTGAAATGTTTTATTTTCCCCTTTACATACAAGGTTTAGTTCCTAGCTCCTCCCTCCATTCATGGATAATTAACCTTAAGTGACCTATTCTGATTCCTGTGCAACTCACAAGAGACACAGCTCTGATTTCTCTCCTAGTTTAAATGTGCAACAGAAAACATATACAAAATAGAAGAAAGCAATAAAGCAATACAAATTAAAAGAAAGCAGCATCAGGAAATACAAAACTAACTTTTCCTTCACTGCAGTCTATGCCAGTACTGCATTCATATTCATGGTTGAAGATCAGGCTGCACTAGTAACTCTTACAATTGTAGCAAGCAGGTTACTATGGTTACAGAAATACTGAATCTGGAAAGTCTGCAAAGGCCTTTTTGGGAAATGGGTGGAGGGTATCTACACTTTTGTTGTGAGTGACTTGCACAGTAAAGAAAATAAAAAGGCACATGAATATCTGTCCCACAGTGGCCCTTGTACTTTTGAATAAATTACACTAAAATGGTCCTGTTAGGAATACTTACTGTAAAACACATGAGTACTGTCAGATCTATTCTTCCCTTTGGCCCAGAAGGTCTATGTGGCACCTGCTGAGGTCACTGTAGTGGTACTTCCACTGCTTACCAGAACAGATGATGCTAGTTGCAACAGTCACAGTGCTGACAATGCTGTATCCACTCTATACTGGGAACTCTCATAGGAGTGCCCAGGCATGTGCTGTTGGTGGTGGTTTCTGTAGATGTCACAGAAATATTTTTTGATTCCTTAGAGCACCACTTGGGAGCATTACCACTTTCAGTGCCTCCTGAAGCTAAAGCTACTTAAATCTCATTCCAGAGGAAAGTAGCACACATCAGCTAATGCTGCTCCTGGTGATATGTAGCATGCAACTGTGTGCAATTAACATAACATTGTAGCTCATAAACACTTTGGATGGCAGGATGGTGTTAGGTGGGAACAGTAGCATGCAATGAGTGTCACAACAGCACAGAAACCACATTTGCTTCCAATTCTACACTTTTGTGCCTCTATGGACCCGATGAAAATGTGCATTTACACATATGCTGGCTGATGTCAATGACCCACACAAGCCTGCGCAGTGGGATTCACCTTCTCTGATACAATCATCATACCACAGCCATGGTCAGTAACATATTACAATAAAAATGTGATTCACAGACATTCACTCAAAGTAGGAATATTTGCATAATTATCATGCTAAGAATCTCAAAATTGTGGGATAAAAACAACCATGGTCATTACTGTGTTCATCATGCTACAGAATTTGTTACTTTTAACAGTATCATAGACTCACTCTTTATGGATTCAGATTCCAGCTTTGGACTTTCACTAATATTACATCTGAGGTAACTGAAATGGGCACTGCTGCTTACAGATGTTAAGAATCTGCTTTTATAAATCAGTGGCAGAAGTATTGGGAAACACGGGTTGAGATGACAACAAGTAACTGTTGTCTTGGGGGAGATGTATAAAGCCAGGGATTTTTAGCATGTTGTGAAGTGGGCTGCCACTGTAATTTAAGTGTCACAGTAGGAGGTCTGAGGAATGTTTTATAAGAAGTGGGATGCACAGTCTCTTTGGTTAAACACATGTCTGTGTATCATATTGCTGGCTTCACCTTGCTATTATGTGCATTGTATAGGTGTACATAACTTTAATGACTATCCCATGTGTCATATGGTGTAGGTGGGAGGGATGACTATGAAGAGGACAGTAGTCAGTGTGAGACTGCCCATACATGTCAAGCAGATCGCCTCTTTGGCCCTCTTCAAAAGGAACCTTGATTGGATGGGAGATAGGAAATTCACCCCAGGGATCACATCAGTCACCCTGCTAGACAGGGGTCCAGGGAAGTAAATACTGTGGGAAGAAATAGCCAGGGAATTGTTATGACTAGGCTTGTATAGGCCCTAGGGCCGATAGCCTAGTACCAACCTATGAACCTATGAACACTGTTACTTAGTTGATGTTTGCATAGTAAGTGGCTAGTCACACAGTGTCACACATTGTTTTTGGAAGGAGGGATTGTTTTAAATCATGTCTACAGGAGTGGGATTGCAATGTACTATGTAGGGAACTGGCCTTAATGATGTTACCTCTTTCATTGCTGGCTAAGGGAAAGGGAGATTTTTGGGGAAAGGGTTAATGGCCATGCCTAGGTATGGAGGCCTGGAATTGCTTCTTGGGGTTTGAGGCAAACACATTTTCTCTTATTGTCACATGGATTATTTTTGAATGGGTTGTTCATAAAGCCTATATTACATTTGCAGACTGTTAACTAATACATCTATAACGTATTGTTGTATGTCTGACTTGAGAGAGGTTTGGGGGGTACTCCTAGTGTTTTATTCCTTATCCATTTTAGAACACTTTATGGGATTTGTTCCTTACATTCTGGGACTGTGTGACAGTGACTTTATTTGTTTCAACAGTTGTCATACAACATATGTGCAGGGTTCTCATGCAGGGTTACCTAGGATATCCCTGTGGATTGAAAGTTTCATGTAAAATCAGTGTGTCAAAATGAGCTGAGGACTGTTTCACTAAACACTTTCACTGAAAGGAAAAGGAAGCAGCTTGGAACTGGATGACATGATGGACATCCTGTGTAACCAGGAAACAAGATGGAAGAAGGGCAATACAACAAAGTCAATTGGCTTGGGATTCAGAGTCTGAAATGTCGTGGGGGGAGAGACTACAAATGGTGTGGGAATTGTGGTGAGGGAGGGTCTTCTGTAGGGTGTGAGGCATATAATCAGAATTAGTGATAGCCTCATGGCAATCAGACTCCATTGTACAAATCTGCCAGTATTTGTAATCCCATCCTATGCCCCAGATAAGGGTTGTGATAGCATAGAAAACTGCATTCAGGCAGCAGTTGCAGGAACTACTAGATAAAGCAAGAGCGCATGAGTTGATGTTGATAATGGATACCTGACTACTTATATCAAGACAAACAGAACAGATTATAAGGACTGCCCGGATCCACATGGGTGAGACAACAGAAATAATAAAGGAGAGAGTATTCCTGACTTCTGTCTAGCAAATGGCATGATAGTGGTCAACTCATGGTTTAGCAAGACCCAGAGAGACAGATACGATCAGATACAAGAGTGGCTGACATGCCACTCCAGAAGATTTCCACTTAGCAAGGAAAGGGCAGCGAGCCATAATCAGAGATTGCAAAGACATCCCCAAAGAAGCAGTTGGCCCACAATATAAATGACTGTTGACCACATACATCTGCAAGCCGTAGTCAGAGAAGAATCTAAGATCAAACGCACTAGACTGGAGATCAGAAAGTTGACTGGAGTGAAAGGTCAAAAGATCAAGGAAGCATTCAGGACTCTAGCATTTCATGAAGAAGAAGAGGAAACAGGTGGAGTGGAAGAAGAATGGCATCCTCCCAAAGGAGCATATGTGGGAATGCTAAAACAGACATGCAGCCAAGCCATTTATTCAAATAAAGTACATAAGAAAAGCTGGTGCTGGAATACAGAAGTTCATGATGTTATCAAAAGAAAGAAGGAGTATAGAAAAAAGTGGGAGATACAAAATAGGGATTTGGATAAGAAGACATACTTGGCAAACAAAGAGACTAGAAGAGCAGAAGCAATAACAAGGAGCAAGGCATCAGCTTCTGGAAAGTAACTTAGTAGATGGCACAAATAAATTCCATCAGGCTGCAAGGTAAAAACAAAAAGATAAAGAAGATAGTCATCAAACACCTTCATAATGGATGCCAGCAACAACCTGCTCATTAGTCAACATGACATCAAAATCAGATGGAATAAGTACTTCCAGAAGCTTCTAAATGAAGAAAACCCCACAGCATCTGTTCTGTCCTAGACTCAGTTTACCATGAAAGAGGAGGAAGAGCCCAGCCTAGAAGAAGTAAGAGCACCACTAAGGAAAATGAAGTCAGGGAAAGCAGCAGCCTCAGATGAGGCCATGGTAGATAGAATCAAGATGTGTCAGTTAGGGGGAAAATGGCTCCAGAGGATACCCATAGCAGTATGGAGAGAAAGGCAAATTCCAGATGACAGGAGAATAAGCATTCTATTGTCAATGTACAAGAATAAAGGGGGCATTCACAATTGTGGGCAGTATAAAGGTATCAAACTCCTGTCGCACTGAATGAAAGTTGCAAATAGGGTGACTGATAAATTAATATGCAGAGTAGTAGAAAGTAAGATGGGAAATAAACAGTTCAGATTTAGATTAGGATGCTGCACAACTGACCTAATATATACCATGATACAGTTAGCTGAGGCAAGTGTCCAACTGGGCATTCTTAGATTTGAAGAAATAGTATAACAAGGTCCAAGAAAGCTGATTTGGGCAGTCCTGTGATGGACTGAAGCCTCAGAAATGTTGGTAGAATTAGTACAGGCCATGTACAAGGACCCAATGGTACAAGTGCAAACAGTGTTTGGACACACAGACAGGATTCCAGTGGGGTGGGTGTGCATCAGGAGGCAGCTCTGAGCCACTCCTTCCATACTGCTGATGGACTACATTAACAAATGGGTCAGAGGAGACAGGTCGTCAAAGCTGCTGCATGCATGTGGTCTGGCATTATAAGCAGACTCTGAATAAAAGCTTCAGCAAATGATACAGGAATGGAATGCAAAACTGAAGGCACATGGGGTGAAACTTAATGCAGAAAAGGCAGTTGTCATGGCAGAAAATGGGGTAATCAGAAGAAGTTGAAAAGAGATAGAAGGGAAAATTGTGAAAAAGGTTAACAGATTCATATATCTGGAAGGGCTAGTTGAGGAGAAAGGAAATCTGGAGGAGGTCAAGGCTAGAATCAGAGAGACTGCAGCCAACTAGTACAGTGTCAGGAGTAATGAGTGGCAAACAATTGACAAAGAATTTGAAAAGTAAGGAGTACAAAACAATAGCATGACCAGTACTACTGCATAAGCTCTGTAGGGCATGTGATAACTGAGTAACGCTATAGTGCAAATAACCAGATAGGTAGGGGTTCTAATCTTAATACTGGCAACTGTGTATATGTGTGTGTGTAGAATGAGGGAGTGTTTGTTTGTAGGTGAAACAGTTTTCCACGGCAATACCCAAATTTGTTCTGAATTACTGCACAATGGTACCTCCTATACTGAGCCAACAGATATTTCCAACATACAGGTCGACAGATTCAGGGCCAACTTTACCCCACCCCCCCAAAGGACCAATCACAATACCGGAAGAATGTCAGGCACCCAGCATTACTGCAGCACAGGTTAAAGCTGCATTGTCCAAGGCCAAGAATACAGCTTCCATGGGACCGACAATATCCCTGGCTATGTTCTACATGAACTACAAAGTGAACTGGCACCACACCTGCATGCCCTGTTCAAACACAGCTTCACCTCAGGCTTTGTGCCTACAAAATGGTGCACTGCTACAGTCATCCCTCTCCATAAAGGGGGAGCAACTACAGACCCTGGTAATTATCGCCCCATTAGCCTGACAAGTCTGATATGTAAGGCTATGGAGTGCATCATAATGGACCTAATTAACAAGTATATAGGGAATCTCCAAACTCTGGATCCCATGCAATTTGGTTTTGTGAAGGGTAGATCATGCCTGCTCAACCTGGTTGACTTCTCTGAGTCAGTCACCAGAGCTGTGGATGAAGGCAAGGCAGTTCATACAGCCTATCTCGATCTGGCCAAGGCCTTTGATACCATTCCCCACTCAGGAATTATTGATAAGACTCAACAAACTAGGCATCAACACTTATATCACTAGGTGGGTTGCAAAGTGGCTCACAGATAGAACCCACAGTGTGAAAGCAGCAGACTGCAAGTCAGACTGCCGACCAGTCATGAGTGGAATCCCACAGGGATCGGCCCTGGATCATCTCCTGTTTGGCATCTACTTCTCAGAAGTCCAGGCCAACATGAAGGGACTCTGGCTGACCAAGTTCGCAGATGATTGCAAAATGGGAGCCATTATTAACCCTCCCCCAAGTGATGTAGACATCCTACAGAAAGGCCTCACTGAGACCAACAACTGGTGTTGAAACCATGGCCTTAAGCTTAATGCCAAAACATGCTTCATCATTCCCTTTGGGAAAAACTCAGTTCCCACTAATTGCCACATCAATGGTAGCCCACTGAACACTGAATGTGTTATAAATTATCTGGGGACACAGGTTGACAGCAACCTTTCCTTTGACCACCACATTGCTACTGTGGTCAGAAAGTCCTTCTATGTAGCACATCTCATTACGAAGGGTTTTGCATCCTGGAAGAAAGAGGTCATCATCTCTCTCTACTCTTCCCTCATTAGACCAATCATTGAGTATAATGCCCCATTTGGAATGTACCTCACTAAACAGCTACAGCAGCTGGAAAGACCACAAAAGTACCTCATGAAGAGGATCCTAGGCCTTAAACACATGCCCTACATGGACAGACTCAAAATACTCCAGCTTTTCTCTGTCTCATATCATCTATTAATATACACTCTCTGCTTGGCTTACAAAGCATTGTCTGACCAAGCCCTGTTAGAAATGTTGCACCTAAAGAAATCCCAATCACACCACACCACACGCTCCAGGGACCTCAACCTCATTACTACAATCAACAGAACATGCTGGAGGGACAGGTTCATAACCCAGAGACTGCCCATGCTCTGGAATAGATTTCCCATACATGTCAAGCAGAGCACCTCACTAGCCCTCTTCAAGAGAAATCTTGATGAGTGGACAGGAAATAGAAAGTTCACCCAGAGATCACTCCAGTGGCTCTGCTTGATAGAGGCAATGGGAACTAATGTTGGGTGGCATGATGCCAGGGCACCTTTATGGGCTAGGCTTGTAAAGGCTCCAGGGCCATTAGCCTAGTACACACCTATGAACTTACGGTACAGAAACCTTGGCAGTAAAAACAGAGCAGTTCATGAAGACATAGGTGATGGTGATAAAGTGCCTCAGGTGGGTGGCAAGATGTGCACTGTGGGACAGATGATGAAATGAGGACATCAGAACAGAAGCCAAACTATTTCCAGTTGTAGAGAAGGTCAGAGAGAGCAGATTAATGTGGCTCAGGCATATGTGCTGGAAAGGAAAATATGATCTGGTGAAAAGTTTGAGAAAGACAGGAAAAAGGTAAGAAGAACCAAACATGTCCAGCAAGAAGATAGCCGGATTGTATGAGAGAAGACCTGTGATGCTCAGACATGACTGTCAAAGAAGATAGGTGAGTGGCATTGAATTGAGAATGGTGGTGACAGCTGATGAGATACCATAACTCTATGCAGAAGATGGGAAAAAGGGATATGTTCTTCATATTGATCACTATTGCAGTAGCATTCACTATATGAGTTATATCCTGCTAAGGATTTAATAGCCGGCCAGTTTCCAAAGCTTCAGGGCACCTTCCATGTGTCCAAATTGCCAAGCAGCTTAAGCTGAGATGACTAAAAGACAAGTTTGGGTGCTAAGCCCTCAGAGATTTACTGGTGTTGAGGAGTATGTTCCTCTGTGTTTTTTGAGGATCAACAGTCAGCTTGTGCTTTTGTTAGCTGGGTAGGTAAGTTCCTTTTGCGGGAAAACACTTCCATTTTCTTATTTTTACTGACGTTTTATTACTTTCCTCTTCAGGAAAGTTATTTTAAAGCTAGGAGTGTTGTGTTTTAATGGATTGTCTTGAAACTATGACATACTTTTAAATGGAGAACTTGTTATTTCTGTCACTTTAAAAGTAGCGTTATCTTACTGATAAATTGTTTTCCATGTCAAAATTGTGTTTATTTTAAGGCTGTGGGGCTGCCATAGTGTTTGAAAGTTTTTTTTACTGTGTTTCTTTTGTCAAAAAAACTCAGTAATTTTTGTGGACTGGTAGTTTTACTGACATTGTTGCATGTTTTCTCCAGGATAGAGGTATGATTTTCACCTTGACCATAGAACAGATTGTTACTCCCGTGATCAGTCCTTCTAGCCTCAAAAAGGAAAAAGTTATGCAAACAGCCTTTGCAACCACAGCAGGCTACCAATTTGCCTCAGCCACAGGTGGGTGAATCAGTCCTGGCCATTTGTTGTACCTCAGACCATTCATCTTTTACTCTGTATCCCATTGGTGTAGCATCTACAGCCACTATGGACTGGGGGTTAGCCATGTATTCTGCAGCTGTTGGGTTCCCCTTAGTGAACAAGGGAGGACAACATTTGTAGGTCCTGGGAGAGGGAGCAGGAAGGTTTCCATATTGTATCTCAACACTATACCCATCCTTGGGGAAGTAGCAGCTGCCATTAGTAACACAGTTGGTCCCATTTTTCCTGTCAAAAAGAAACAAAAAAACAAGCATGCATCTACATCTTCTAAAATTTCTTTGGATAGGAGTAGTTTATTGGGACTGGCTCAAGGTTTGTTACAGGCTATTGATCCTTCTTGTAGAGTAGTTTCCAGTAAAAGAAAGAAGGATGCCTCCTTTGATGAACAGATTCAGGATTCTGAACCTGAACAGGAAGATGCAGGGATGGATTCAGAGTTTTGTACTCATTCTGATTCAGACTCAGAGGAGACTTTTCTTTCTGACTGTCCTTGTGCAGGGTTTCTTTTTCACTAAGACTATTACTAGAATATCCCAGTATGTTCAGTGGGAGAACAGTGAAGTTTACCAGTTCATAGGTTCATAAGTGTGTACTAGGCTAATGACCCTGGAGCCTTTACAAGCCTAGTCCATAGGATTACCCTGGCATCGTGCCACCCAACCTTGGTTCCCAGTGCCTCTGTCAAGTAGAGCCACTAGAGTGATCCCCAGGGTGAATTTTTTATTTCCCATCCACTCATGAAGATGTCTTTGGAAGAGGGCCAGTGAGGTGCTCTGTTTGGCATGTATGGGAAGTCAATTCCATAGCATGGGCAGTCTCTAGGTTATGAACCTGTCCCTCCAGCTTATTCAGTTGATTGTGGTAATGAGGGTGAGGTCTCTGGAGCATGTGGTGTGGAGGGATTGGGATTTCTTTAGATGTAGCATTTCTAACAGAGCTGGATCAGACATGGATTTGTAAGTCAATCAGAGATCACTTCTAAGTAGGCGATATGAGACAGAATAGTTGGAGTTTTTTTTAATCTGTCCATATAGGACAAGTGTTTAAGGCCTACGATCTTCTTTGTGAGGTACTTTTGCTGTCTATCCAGTTGTTGCAGGTGTCTAGTGAGATACATGCCAAATGGGGCATTGTACTCAATGACTGGCATAATGAGGGAAGAGTATAGGTTCATAGGTTCATAGGTTGGTACAAGGCTATCGACCCTAGGGCCTATACAAGCCTAGCCATAACAATTCCCTGGCTATTTCTTCCCACAATGACCTCTTTCTTCCTGGATACATAACCTTCAGTAATGAGATGTGCCACATAGAAGGACTTTCTGATCACAGTGGCAATGTGGTGGTAAAAATAGAGGTTGCTGTCAACCTGTGTTCCCAGATCTCTTATAACTCCTTCTATGTTCAGTGGACTCCCATCGATGTGGTAATTCATGGGAACCAGTTTTTTCCCAAAGAGGATTACGACACATTTTTTGGCATTGAGCTTAAGGCCATGGTTCTGACACCAGTTGTTGGTCTCAGTGAGGCCTTTCTGTAGGATTTCAACACTCCAACAAGTCTAAATGAATATTCAAGAGATCCTATGACCCCCCATCCCACCCCGGCCCTCTTTCTCTTCCAGAAAGTGTGAATCTCCATTTTTCTCTTTGGCAAAAGATTATTTCAGACAAATGGGTTCTGAAAATTACACATCAATGTTACAGAAGACAGTGGGAGGAAATTCCTCTTTTCCAGGGAGTCATTTCTCATTCTACACATCAGACTGTTTTGTTTCCACCTGTTCTTCATCACATGCTGTCCCAAGGAGTGGTAGAACCAGTTCCTTCTTCCCAAGTGGGGAAGGGGTTTTATTCAAATATCCCTAGTCCCAAAGAAATAAAATGCTTGGAGACCAGTTTTGGATCTTTCTTTCCTTAACCTGTTTGTGGTGCTGCCCAAATTCAAAATAATGCCACTTCACAACATGTTGCCCCTTCTTCCTCTTTCAAGTGTCCTGGTAAAACTAAACTTAAATATATACTTATCACCACATTCCTATTTATCCATACTTCAGGGTTTCTTAAGGTTTTATGTGTCTGGATCACATTATCAGTTCTCTGCCTTCCCCTTTGGACTATCAACTGCAGCAAGATTGTTCACAAAGTGTATTGCTCCAGTTAAATATCATTGAAGGCTACATGGTATCTGTATTTTTCTGTTGCTTTGCAGAGACTTTTTGAAAATGCCATGAATCTCTCTCTTGTATGAGATATCTCTTGCACAAGCTGGGATTCCAAGAGAACATTCCAAAGTATTTCTTGACTCTCTCTCTCGCACAGGATTGTGTTCCTGGGATGTCACCTAGATACCGCAGTTCATAAGAGCTTTTCTTCCACAAGAAAAAATAGATCTTTATTTAGATCCATTTCTAAGGTTTTCCATTCAGACTTCAGTCACTGCATGGGAATACCTCAGGAGTTTGGGTCTCATGACATCTATGATTCTCATGATACCCCTGGCAAGACTCCATATGAGAAAAATAGAGTGGCATCAGAAATCTCTTTGGTCCCAGCATCAACACCCTTTATCTTTTCAGATCCCAATACTGGGGTTTGTCAGAAGAGAAATCACTTGGTAGAGCAACAGATATCCTTACATCAAGGTCTCCCCTTCTTCCTCCCTGCTCCAAAGCAATCAGTCACCACAGATGCTTCAGACTTTGCTTGGGAAGTAGTTTCAGGAGAGATAAAATTGCAGGGTGTGTGGGGCAACAAGGACATATATAAACACATAAATAGTAAGGAGATGCTTGGCCTGATCAAGGCAGTCAATTCTCCGAACTATCTTTGGTCCCCAGGACCTCTTCAAATGGTTTCAGACAATACCACAGTGGTGTGGTACATCAACAAACAAAGGGGAACCAGGTCATACCCCCTTTACAGTTTAGCCATGTTAGCTTGGAATATAGCTTCACAGCACAATCTCACTCTACAGGCATTCTACATTTTGTCAGAGCAAAACAGTGTGGCAGACAAACTGAGCAGGACCAGGGCAGACGCTGAAGAATTTAAACTATATCCGTTGGTCTTCCAAGATTTGATCCATCTGTGGGGAGTTCTTCAAGTAGGCCTCGTTGCCTCCTCTCTGAACAATCAAACAACAAAATCATGTTTCGGGACTCCTTGCAAGAAGGTCTGAAAGACAGATGCCTTTTTTCTTTGGACAATAATGTTCCTGTATGCCTTTCCACCCATTCCACTAATATCCAGGGTACTTCTGAAGATTCAGAATGAATCCCCCAAGATCACTGTATTGACTCCCTTCTGGCCCAGGCAATGGTGGTTCTCCCTTCATTTGGAAATGACCAGGGGCAATTACCACAAGCTTCCTTCCAGAATGGATCTAGTCACACAAAGGTGCATTTGATACATGCCAACATCAATCATCTTCAATTGACTGCCTGGATGATAGGGTCTTGATTTCTTTTAGACACCTGTTCTCTGAGGACATGCAACCGGCACTAATGGAGGCAAAGAAGCCTATTATTACAAAACCATATATTTGCAAATAGAAATTTTTTTCTAGTTGGTGCCAACAACATATCCGTCACCCATTCAGGGCTAGTTCTCTGGTTTTACAATATTTGTGTGCTACTATTTTTCATTTATCAGCTATTTCAGCATGTTTGCCTATGAATCCTCTTCTTTCAAGGCAGTCACATGTCAAAATATTTTTGAAAGTGTTTTACATAAGAGTCTTCCATGTAAACCAGTGGCCCCTCCTTGGGATCTTAATTTTTTGTTATTGAAGCTAACTGTTAATCCATTGGAACCAGCTAATCTGGCTGACTTGAGGTTCTTAACATGGAAAACAGTTTTACTAATTGCTCTGACCTCTGCAAGAATGGTGTTTGAGTTGCAAGCTATTATGGTGAGTCAACCCTACCTCATTTTCCACAAGGACAGGGATTCTTTGAGAACTAATCATTCTTTTATGGCTAAAGTGGTATTCAAGTTTACTTTAAGTCAAACTATCCATCTTCCTGAACCTAAAAATGAGTGAGAATGGATACTTCATACCTTGAATGTCCACTGACAACTCAGGAACTATCTTAACAGAACTACATCTTTCTGATCAGCAGATCAGTTGTTCTTGTCTTGTGAAGGTAAGAAGGGACAACATATGTCAAAAGATGCTATTTACTAATGGTTGTCTAAGGCTATTACCTTTTGTTATACTCACCATGACAAATCTATTCTAGACAGAGTCAAGGCTCACTGCACAAGGACCTTGGTTGCTTCTCTTTTCTTTGTTCTTTTTTTTTTGGAAAGGGTTGAATTCTAGAAGTATTCTAGAAGTTGCTACTTTGTCCTCTATACATACTTTTACAAAGCTTAGGTAAAATGGACAGAATGTTTAGGTTCAGAATAAGAGAACATATTTATGATATACAGAATGATATACTAACAAATGCTTTAGCGAGACATACTTCCCAGATGGGACCCTCACATAAATTTACATTTCTTATTATTGGTAAAAATGCACCAAGTATGGGAATGGGTGATGTAAAGGGTAGGACAGAAGCAGTGGAGACAAAATGGATCATTAAATTGAGGGCTAATATGGGGAAGGGTCTCCATGATGTAGTACCCATTCAACCTTTACTCAAAATGAGAAGACTCAGGAAATGAATGTAATATATATGTATAAGGGTATAATTAAATTTATATATATATTTATTTATATATGCTTTTTTATATGCAGTTGTATGTTTTATTTTATAGACTGTTTTATATATAGTGTCTACATTTCATTTTTTGTGCATAACAGTATCTGAGAGATGTGCAGATGTTTATGTCATGTCCTTTTATTTTATTCTATACATCCCATTACATGTTATTCTTTTACATACAGCAATGATATATGTCGAATCTATGCTTCATTAATTAATCCCATGACAGGTTTTTAGTATATAAAAATTAGGTTTTTAATGGGTTTAAATGTCTGATGAGCAGTAGTGATTACTGTGAAAGTGCTCATTATCGAATAAAATTGTTTGTTTGCCTGCTATTTGCATTACCTCACCTATTTTTCTGCTACAATACTTTTACAAAGCACTATAAGCTTGACTCACTCTATATGTCTAGATCATGCTTTGCCAGGACCATTCTCCAGGGGCTTCTGGACCCTTCTCCTCTCACCTCACAAATATAGTTAGCTGTGGAAATCTACCCAAATAGCTAAGGCTACTGCAGCAGTGACCAATATGAGGAACATAGTACAGTTGCGTAAGTTGAACTTAACATAACAGTAGATGTTCAAATTATCACTGCTGCAGCAGCCACTCCCTCCCTCCATCCCCTTGATTTTTATGTTCATTATTTTTTTGTTATTCCTAGCCTTGTCCTTTCAGGACTCAGCCTCCCTGTCTCTGCTGGCAGGAAAGCTGTAAAGGGCTTTGCATCCAGACTTGTCTTTTAATCAGCTTATCTTGAGCTACTTGACAGTTTGGACACATAGAAGGTGCCCTGATGCTTTAGAAGCTGTCCAACTGCTATATCCTTGGCAGTATAAAACCCATAAAGCTAAGGCTACTGCAGCAGTGACCATTTAGACATTTACTGTTATGGTAAGTGCATCTTGCACAACTGTACTTTGATGATGATGATGTCAGTGAGAGACAAGTGGATACCACTGCAGCAATAACATAGCTGATTGATGTGGTACATGGTCTCCATGACTACGTGTCCCATTTATGTGGCATTTTAAAAAGCCAGCATAAGGAGTCTGCATGTTGCAGATATCCCTGTGTGGCTGCATATTATGGCTATCTCCATTCTCTTTGATGGTTCTCTTCCACTTCTGGTAAGGAAGCCAAGAATGGAGGGCTGAGAACACCTCACAGTGCCACCACCTCCATACTTTCAACCAGTATTGAGGACACTGTGAAACACAGTGGATGAAGATGTACATAAGGTGTTCATGCCAAAAATCACCTGCAATGCATCACCCACTTCATGCTTATGCAGCACTAAGTCATCTTTTCATCCTGAGGATCATGTCTATGGACCCTAGAAAGGGTGCTCACATAAACAGAGACGTAAACAAGAAACTCCTCAGGGTGCCTTAGACCTGTCAGTGAGAACCCCATATAGTGTGGCATCTGCTGTTGAAGCTGTGTTCATGTACATTCATGTATGTCAATCAGCATCACCCATCTCTGCCCAGATAAACTGTACTAGTGATATCACACCCTACTTGACCAGTCTTCACTGCTTACACCTATAAACAGACCAAAAGACACACACAATCACCCATAGCAGTAGCTCTCCCCACACACATTGCCCATTGTTGGTACCTGTCACTGTGGCCTTCCTCACTTACACACATGATGACAACTGTGCCCTGTCCTAGTGCTCTGTTATGAGAGTAGTATGCCTGCTGCACAGTGTGGCCAGTACATGCATGTTATAGCACAGCATTATTATAGTATGTCACGCATCATCATTACTGTGTGTTAGGTCTAATCTATCCCAAAGCTGTGAACCAAACTCTGACTCTTCATCTCTGCCATGGCATACCACTCCTACTTTTGCCTCACATGGTCATCCCCTTGCAGCCAGATGTCAATGTGCTACTCAATAGGTATCACCTGTACTGATGACTGTGGGGCTTCCTCTTCCTGAATGTCAATCCCCTGCTGTATTTGTTTGTCTCCCAAAATGTTGCATAATGTTGCACAGACAGCAAATCATTTGTGGCATGTCTCTGGATCATAGTGCAGGGCATCACCTGAGACATTTAGGCAGTGGGAAAAAGACTTATTCAGTCTAAATATGTACTCAACAGCACTCCAGTTGCATTCTCCATAATGGCTTAAGGGTTTCTTAATGGCGTCAGTAACAATGGTTCCAGGCATATTCAACATCCTCATTAAAATATCCCTGGGAGAAATTGCCATGTACAATATGTGCTAGATGGGAGAATAATAAGAACTGCCTGAGTGGTGTACTGACACATTGTAGACTGTAGCATTACAAACCATCTGACAGTTGATAGAGTGGAATCCCTTATGGTTGAGATACCATCATCCCTGCTCCCCAGGTTTGATCTTGATGACAATGTGGGTGTAAACAGTGGCTCCCAGTATGTTTAGATTTAATAGTAGCTATCTCATAGAATGCCCACATAATGTTTATTCTGTCCTGTGTGCCATGTGGGAATCAAATATCCTACTCCACATGCTATATCATGGCACCAAGCAACTGATTTATTATCCTTGTGGTGATGCCTAGGATGCACCCACTGTGTCCCTGTTGGTCGCTAGAAGGTCTCTGTAGCCAGTATTCTCAATGCCAGACATTCTTTGGTTAATATATGTATGGGTACACCATGCATTCAAAGAGCTTAGATATGGGGGGCAGAATTTACATGCCTAACAGCTCCCTGCATGATGCCTCTATTCACACAGTAGCAGTCCAGTTTGTCTGTGTCAGTGAATGAAATGTTAGGGGCAGTCAGATATATCTCTACTGCAGGGCATAGTCACTGGCTATGAGGTCAGCCTCTTACAGATACATATATGTTAAAACACCAGCTAACCCAACATATTCTCATGGTCTCTGTCTTGAAATGCATTGATTTCATGATGGACAGATACTCTGGTGTTCTCTTCTCATACTATATTTAGTCATCTCTGAATCAGTCTGCTATAGTGTTTACCCTCATATGCATTCAAAGTGACTCTCATTTTAATAACGTTTCTTACTTCCATCTCTTTGTATTCTCATTTGCATAATATGCTGGCGGCAATATTTCATGGCCTTACATTGTTGCACTGTGTCTTTGAATTAACCCCACCCAGCTTGTAGTTTCATGTCACACTATTTTCATTGTGAAATTTACAATACCAGCATGCACAGCATCTGATCCACTCTTTCTTACAATATGGTAATGACCCGTTGTCAGTCCTCATGCTCAATAACTGTGATTTCTTTATGAGTCACAGTCAGGCATGATAACAGATGACAGCGTGATGACTAAGTCAGTTGTTTTTTGGTACAGTGCCTTACCAAGGAACTACATATAGCCTGCTGGCATATGTTATGCAGTGCTGTCATGTGACAGGCACTGCCTGTCAGAAGGAGCATCTAGTATACTTTGGGGTACTATAGGCACTTCGGTATGTCATTAAGCAAAATGGGAAAACATGTTGTCTGCTCCTGGGGACTAGCATGATTCTTTAGTCCTCATTGGTATACTAAACAATAGTGTGCATGATGCTGGTACACATGCATGAATACAAGGGGGTGTATGAGAATCTGAGCAGTTTTAATCTTCTAGCAATTAGGATTCATAGGTGATTCTTTTTTAGGTAAGAGTGCGAGTAAAAGACAGATAAGTAACTTGTTTAGGGTTGTACAGTGCCCATGCAATAACTTTTCCTGGACTTCTTAAACATGGTTTCCAGTTAAGGCTAGGATAGTACACATTGAAAATATGTACTAGAGCCCTACACTGGTCATAAAAGTGCCCCCAAACCCTCCATATTATCAGCATACAAGACTGCATATTTATAACACTCCAGATATGCATTAAGTAAGCAAAGGAGTGCCATGTCATCCTCCAAAATTCAAAAAGACATACATTTGCAGATTATAACTATATATAACATACACACTTTTATGGCAAGCAGCCACAGCTTTATGACAGTTCCAGTGTAGACAGCTAATGCAGAAATAAACAGAATTCAAATAGTGTAGAGTGCTTATTATGATATAAAAACATACATATGTGATGCTGAGTTGGACAGTATTCCAAGCACAACCATGTATGACAGCCAAACTTACTCCAGGGGATTAAGGAATGCCACATCCCTGATTTTAGCCAAACCAACATTGTTGACAGTGTGTGCATGACAAGTCCCTTTACTCTCTGACAATGCATGTGGCCATGGCTGTGTGCATAATGATCAGCTTGTCTTCCTGGCCACAGTAGGGACCTGTGGGAAGATTGTTTTAGATCACCCTACAGCCATAATAATGCACTAGCAGCTGTTCCAAACACTGAATGAGAACAAGCCTCTGTGGCTATCCATGTTTTGATTTTTTTTTTAACTCAGCAAAACAGGTATGCAGAGGAAGGTGTTGTGTAAGTGAGTACGTGAAGTATATCTTAAAGGGGAGTGCAGAGGCTGTAATAGGGCCACCACAAAAATTAATAAATGGACAGAAGACTGCAAATGGAAATAATAATCAAATCAGGTCTGTAGAAGACAGTGGAGAAGGGGGTAGGAGACATATATACAGATATAATAGATACATAGATACAACTTACCTGGCTATTGATACGTGAGGATCTTTTGAAACATAGCTATATATTTCCATGATGTTTTTAGCCCTTTTATTTTAAGTACACATAATCCAGAGACAAATCAAGCTGAAGTTCTTGAAAACAGAATAATATGAAGCATACACCTGATATTTGGGTACAGAAAAGTAACAGGAATTGTTGTTCCATGGCAGACATGACAGCATCATAGTTTGATCCGTGTAGCTGTACTATAATGCAAATGTCATAAAGGCAACTGTCAGACATGAACCTTCCACTCTTATCACATCCAAGTTATGAAGGAATTCCTTTCCAAGGTGAGCTACAGAGGATTCAAACACAGGGCTCATATGGAAACACATAAGGTGAATATTACACACTGATAGACTGGAAGCAGAAATAAGAATCAAATTTTAGGGGAACTGAACCAGCATCCTTCATACTCTGGATTAAACACTGCATTAACGAGATGAGCTGTGAAACCCTGCAAGTGCTATACTCTCAGGGAAACACATACTGGATAAATGTTACAGACTCATAGACTAGAAATAGAAATAAAAGCCAGGATGCAGAGGAACTGTATCCAGCACCCACTATGCTGAATATCGAGCTCTGTATTAATAAAGTGAATTCAGGCATAGTGCTGTTAGAAAAGTACACGGACCTCTCAACTGTCCCTGTTTTGGAGGAAAGTTACTGTATTTAGTCCTGATTTACCCCTGCATATAATGTACTGTTTTTGGAGGTATGTCCCTATTCTCAGGTTTGGTTTACCCCTTCACATAATTTTCTGAATGCCACCTTATCGCATGTGATTTTTAAAGCTGTCTAGTACACATAAAACCACAATGGGTGAGTCAACATACTAGTGACACCAACAATATAAAGGAAGAGGGCAAACATATTACACCTCCCCTTTTCTGAAGGAAAAATAAATGGCCTTATGTGGTAGAGTTTTGCAATGCAGTTCAGTAAAATCTACAGACTTTACAATGTCTCTGATAATGTGCTTATATGTTTATATTTTCCAGCACTTTTGTCACTCATTTTTTTTAAACATATTTCTGACTAGTATCCCACATTCTTACTGGAAGCAGGAAGAGTTATGTTCTATTTTGTATTCAGATTTTATGCTAATCAGATGTCCAGATTTTTGGCTGGATGTATCTGCTTTTCAAGAACCTTCATACCTGTTTTCAATGTCTGCAGATTGAGAAGTATTCAAACACGTCATATGAATTTCATACATTCACAGACTGGAAAGCATAAATAAAAATCAGGTCTCAAGGGATATGAGCCCATGACTTTGTGCAGTGAGATTCTCCCATATGATTTATTAGAAAGGTAAGCCATTACATCTTACGATTCTATATTAATTCAGCAAAGGTTCACTTCAACAAAACTTTCTTCATCGAACTTTAACCATTGAACAGAGTGTTCATATTGAAAAAATATTTAAAGAGGGAAACTAAGCACCTGGCCAAAACAACACCGTAACAGACACCTCAGTATGTAAAGCCCACAAAAGTGTGGGGCTTCACCCCCCCAACTATATATACCAATTCTGAGATCACACTACAGTGGGGAAAAGGGTAGATTTGTCCTGCTAGCCAACTGCTAACTTTCCCTACATAATTTTTTTGTGGATATGAAGATTCACTGAGGTGAACATTTGATGCTTAGGGTTCAATGAAGAAAGAATCATGGAAGTGAACCTTTGACAAATTAATATAGACCCAACCTTATATATGTAAAATGTTAAATCTTACACATTTATAGACTGAATGCAGAAAAAAAAGACATATAAGTCAGAAAAAGATCAGAGCCCTCTACCCATGAGCTCACACTCTAGAAATCTCATAATAAACAAACTGAGCCATGAAAGTATTCAGGCTAATGATGTAGGCTTTGGCCTATTTAATGTTTGCAAAGTAAAGCTAAACAGCTCATCACAGTTTCTTGACCAATGGCATCCAATGGCAGTATATAAAGGACATGGCATTGTTTGGACTTCATTATTACTATACAATGAGCAGTGCCATCTCATGTTTCTGCATTGGCACCAAAAGTGCCCTTCATGACCAGTCATGCCCATCACCACCACAAAAAGACATGTGACATAGAAGCCTTTTTTGGGCATCTGTATGGTGTCTTTATCTTTTTTTGTTTAGATTAAAGATTGGAAATGGGAGCATAGGACAGAGATGAAAAGGGGAAACACACAGAGGGTAGAACAGAAGGTGAGCAAATAAGGAATGAGCAGGATGGCGGTGGGACAGAAGCACACAACTTAACTTCTTCGCTGAAAATTTCTGTACAAAGCCAAAACTAATGGTGAGAAAAAAGATCAAAAATCAGGAATAGATTATACATAGTGGTATTTTACATGCAGAAAGTCCCTACAATAACAGGTTTTGCATTAACAAATATGAAACTCAAATGTGTGTGCCATTATTTAGTGACTTCAGTCCCCAGTGATTTGCCAAAAAAATATTTTTTTTGTGGAATGCAGACGGATAGGAATCATATCCTTTTTGCACTGGAACAAGCACACATTTTTTAAGAGAAGGAAAGTTGGATAATTAAGTAAGGGAAGAAAGAGAAATACAGGAAATTCAAAATAGGTAGCAGGGAAAGAAAGACATGAGTGACATGGTGTTGGGTGACACAATGAAGGAAGGGGAACACTAAAGTGAAGGAAACATCCAACAGAGGCAGAGTCCCTCATTGACTCTCTTCAAGAGGAATCTTGATGAGTGGATGGGGGATCGTAGGTTTACCCTGTGTATCACTTCTGTGTCACTGTTAGACAGAGGCACAGTATACTAACCTCGAAAAAGGGCATAGCAAAATTAATTTAAAATGGGTGGCAAAAGCCAAACACACTCTGGCTAGGCTTATAAATGCCCTAGGGCAGATAGCCTAGTATGAACCTATGAACCTATGAACAATGTGGGGGGGGGGGGCTATTGTAAAACCAACAGGAAAAGGAACACCAGGTTGGGGGATAGAACTGGCTATTCAGATGCAATGAGGCCTAATGGGAGATTACTCACCATCCAGGGTGCTATCAACACTGAGCCCTGGTTCAGAAGGTGGAATCAGTGCTGGGCACGGAAGCTACTCAATGAGTCATCTGAATATGGTCTCAGTATGAGTGATGTAGGCATCTGACATCCTGTTAATGATATCCCCCACAAGGTCTGTCAGATGCAGCAGAGTGACAGACATGTGCCTTCCACTCAAACTGCTATGGCACCTGCCACTATACCAACATCTGCTGCAGGAGTGTATTATTCAGGTGGTGCAAGAAGGGCAGGAGGTGTGGAGGCAATTGTCATAGGCTGAGCTCCAGATGTGCTGGGTGCCTATGGTGGTTGTGGTAGTGGTGGTTGTGCTGCTACTGCCACCTGTGGGGGAATGACAGGCCTTGCCAATAGGATGCAGGTTACTGTGCTGCCTGTATAATAGTTACAGAAATGGACTGAGAAAAACATGCATGTTGTAGAAAGGATTGCGACAAATGCAAACACAAATGAGAAACGTGTTCTTAACTTTGTTGACAATAATACATTTGACTGGAATATACTTTTCAAAGTATTTAATAATGTATATAATATATATATCTATAGCTATAGCTAATCTATATATCTATCTATATGTATCTATCTATCTATCTATCTATCTATCTATCTATCTATCTATCTATCTATCTATCTATCTGTCTATCTATCTATCTATGGGATGGGCGGCCTAAACCAAAGCCATCCTCCCATGCAGTCTGACAGATTAATGACAGGAGCTATGTAGTCAGATCAATGTGAGCAAGCTGTCAGGCATGCACTTTGATGTTTGAGAATACTGAACATACACAAATGACATATATATTTCAGTAACAGGTCATAGGCAATGAACAGGAACTTTTATTCTTTATTTGGATATCCCCACCAAAGTACTAATTATGGACTGTGCATTGGTGCAATGATAGTATTGGACAGGCAAATGCACATGTCATGTTTTTTCATGATAACACAGCTATGGGTCAGTGAGGTGAGAAATTAAACCACGTACATCCTTGCTATATGAGAAAAAATAGTGAAAATGAAGATCCACTTACCCTCCCACCTAAGAGGAGGCATGCAGATACATGCTTCTAACGTTGCACAGTCATACTCATTCCTTTGAACTGTGTCACTTATGACACATGTGGCTCTGGTGCCTGAAATTTATACATTGTTAATGCCTACTACTGTTGCTATAAAAAGCCAGACATGTTTATGGCAGCATGCATTCTCATCCATCACTCTCTTAGGTGCTCCAGTCTGCTGCTGTGCATATGTCTTTTCCTTTTAATGTCTTTAGGGGCGAGAGACAAAGGACATAGCAACAGTGGTTATTTGGATAGCTACAGTAAGGTATTCTTAGCGAACACAGGTGGTGATTATGCTTCATCTTCTTCCCATTGGTGAAGGTGGCCAGGATTAAGATGCCTTATATCACTGTAATGGTGATGACACTGTTACCCAGTGCATGGGATGCCAGTCACATGGGTGACAGTCTTCTCCAAAGTATTAAAATATTCTGTCATTTACTCTGACTGTACTCCTTATGCAGGATGTCCAGGAAAATCTTAGATGTCTCCTCACACCACCTATGTACACCTATTCTAAAATTATCCAGCCACGATATTCTGTCTTGGGGAATCTCAGGGAAAATGGCAAACAACTGACACCCAACAAGGTGAGCCATAGTAGAAATCTTACAGAAGCACATATCTGATGAGTGTTACACATTTCTAGATTGACTGCAGAAAGGTGAGAAATATACATACAAGCCTGAAGAGGATAGAACCCTCCATCCCCATGCACTGGCACTTTACAAATCATTCTATGAGCAAATTGAGCCATGGAAGACTAATGGTATAGGCTTTACCCTATTTCATGCTTGCCAAGTAGCACAAAACAGACTCAGCTCAATTACAGTGTAATATTCTCACAGGAGGAATGTTAAACCCTGCTGCAGATTCATGAGGAGCAGATGTGCAATGACAGAATGTTGAAGATACGTATGCCTCCAATGTTTTTATTTGTCCCATCTCCATACCTCTCAACATCTTAGTACAAGAAATCTGGACAAAGCCTAAACAACTGGGGGAACAAACAAAACACCCCATAAAATATTACTATAAACTTAGAAATTGCTAGACAAATAAGATTTCTGTTAGCATGCATTTTCTGAAGGATACAAAGTCTGAAACTCAAATGTATGTTATTATTTACTGAGTTAAGTCTTCAGTGATTTGCCAGAAAACCACAAATTTTATGAAGAATAGACCAAAAATATGAGGCAAAAATCTAGACAGTTGAGAGGTATCCCCATCTGCCATGCACCATTGGGCATAGCAGCCGCAATAAGAACATCTTGTAGATAGACATTTACAATAGCTGTGATGACCCTAATGTAGTTCTGTAATCTACTTCACCTGAACATTGGCACATGGCAGAGTTCTAATTTAAAGCAGGCACAGTTCCATTGCATGGCATTTATAAGACTGAATCAATCTGCTATCTTGCTTTGCCTCATTATTATGCACAGTACCTCGTTATACAGTCATTAACTTATAGCACAGGAAACCACATTACTTGGCCTACTCATGTCATGTAGCTAGATTTTCTAAATCACTCAAATCCTGCACATCATTGTTCATCACACAAATTCATTTAGGGCCATACAACAAACTTTTTGTGAATGTGGCCCTCTGTCTGCCATTATCAGTGAAGCAAATTCACACATACAGTGCTTTTTATTGCAAACATGATGGAAAATGGCAACATTCGTATTTACATACTAGAATGTTATAGGTAAAATGAGAAAATGTGCAATGAAAGATATACCACCTGTTAAAATGTAAGAATTAAATAACATGATGCAGAAAACATACCTTAGCACATACATAAATAAAATATTTCCCCCATTTTCTGGTGTCAGAAAATACTGTTTACTAATGTAGAAAAGTAGCATTAATAAAATGGTTAATAAGAACATCATGTATTACAGTGATGCTCTATGGATAATCTACAGCAAGACAAGTAGCAGTTATTAGTAGATTAAGAGGAAAATGGCACATTTATTTTGTAGTGATAGTTGAAAGGGTAAAGTTCTTAACTATACTTAATGAGTAAGCCATGGTCGTGCAAACAGCTGTACGGAGGTATTCTAGCAGCTGTTACAAAGAGTGTAACAGTTATTTTTTAAGAAGCTGATGATCAACCAGTTCTTAATTAGCTGGTGCCAATTCCTTATTTGCTTGAAACCATTTTCTAGGAATCAGTTTAATTTACTGGTCAAACTCTCGATCCCTTTGGAGTATTATATGTAAGTCTGTGGTAGCTACAAATTACTTCAGTGTACATGAGGTCTGACACTAGTATTGGTCATTTTTATGAACTGTGGTCATAGTTCCTACATATGGTCTCACAGTCCCAGTATGAACCATTACAGTGTCTGTGCTGAGTATTGCAGTGAGGTATATTTAATATTCAGACTGTGTATGAACAATCGCATGAACAATGTGTGTAGACAAACATATGCAAGTTTTATGAATACTTCAATAAGGCATTGCAAGGAATGTTGCATTGTACCACAACTGCAATGCAAGTAAAACATTTTATGTAAGTATCATGATTAGTTCTACCAACCCGCGGTGGTGGTGCTGCGGTAGTGTTGTCGCCTCACAGTAAGACGCTGTCCGGTTCGATTCTCAGCTAGAGCGTCTTCTGTGTGGAGACATGCGTGAATGGGCATACCTTCGTTAAAACCACAAACTACTAACTCTGAGATTATACCACCTGGCTTCCAAGCTTTTCGATTCGATCGCCAAAACAAAAAAGGAGGTGGTGTAGCCTTAATCTACAACTGCCTGCTGAATCTCTGCCCTTACCAGAATCCCATTCCTCAGTTTAATAATGCCGAACTAATCATAGGAATCCTCAGAATGAACAACTTTAAAAGTATCTGTATTATAGCCATCTATATTCCCCCTGGTGACAACACTTCCACCCTAGTGAATATTCTGTTATGGGCCTCAAACAACATCAAACTTGAGACTTACAATCTAGGTGATGTCAACATCGACTGGAATAAAATTAATAACAATACTCCCACTCTTTCTATCAATCTTTAAAATTTTACTCAACTAATAAACAACATTACCAGACCTAACAAAAATAACCCCCTAGGGTCCATCCTGGACTGGATCTTAGTCAGCCACCCTAATAACATCTTTGACTCTGGTATACTACCTGACTCAATAAGTGATCATCTTCCAGCCTTTATTCACAGAGCTGCCCAACACCTCCCTCACCAACACCAATATGCCCACACTCATAACCTCACTAATTTCAACCCTTCTATATTCTCTGAAACCCTTAAACTAACAAATTGGGATACCCTAAAAACTCTTCCTCTAGACGAAGCCTTAGAAGTCTTCAATACTACCTTCCTTAAAATCCTAAACTCCCAAGCCTCACCTCGAACAAAACAAATAAAATACAACTCTGCCCTTGGCTAACTAAGGACACTATAACTCTCATGCTACAAAGGGACAAAACATGGAAACTCTACAATAAAAATAAACACCCAGCTACATTCCTTCAATTTAAGCAACTCCGCAATCTCACCAAAAAACTTATCACAAAAGATAAAAAATCATACTACACCAAACTACAGTCTACCCTCTCAAAAAATTCCCAAAAATTCTGGAATTCCATCAACTCCCTCTTGCACCCTGGTACTAAATCCAATCCCTGTCCTGACAACAACAAGACCGACACAGAAATAGCAACCCTTTTTAACTCCTTCTTTACCAGCTCCATAGCTGAACTTACCAAAACCTTCTCCAAATCCAGCCCCTGCCCTACCCCTAAACCTTCCTCTCCCCACTCCTGCTCCCATAAACCCCCTCCCACTTTTTATCTAAAACCTGTGTCAACCACCTCTATCAAAAAACTTCTTTCCAAACTCAAGCCATGCTCCAATGCCCCCGACAATATCCCATCACTCTTTCTCAAGCTCGCAGCAGATGGCATCGCCATACCCATCAGCATTCTCATCAATAGAGCCATCCAGGAATCTTATGTTCCCAAACTATGGTGAGCTGCCTACATTCTGCTCCTTCATAAAGGAGGCAAAAATAATAGCATTTCTAATTTCCGTCCAGTAGCCATTCTTTCCCCAAATTTCAAAAGTCCTTGAAAAATGTATCCACCTGCAACTCTTGCCCCACCTCCTAAATAACCATCTCCTCACCCCTACTCAGCATGGTTTCCGTCCTGGCCACAGTACCATTACTGCTCTCCTCTCTTTCTTAGACATTGTCAACCTTGCCCGTGACTCTGGAGATATTGTCTCCACTGTCCTTCTTGACCTTTCCAAGGCATTCAACACTGTATCCCACACACTCCTTCTTAACCACCTTTCTAACCTCAATCTCTCCCTCGATTCCCTTTCTTGGGTCAATAGTTATCTCTCAGATAGATCCCAAGCTGTGAAATGGCAAACGGGTACCTCTACCTTCCTACCTACCCCTACCAGAGTTCCACAGGGTTCTATTCTCAGACCTATGCTCTTTAATGTTTTCATCAATGATTTTCACTCTGCAATTCCTCACTCTCAAATAGTGCAATATGCAGACGACTCCACTTTAGTCTGCTCAGCCTCTAGCCTTCCCGAGCTCCAGGCCAAGACCCAATTGGCCTTCACAACTACAGAGATTTGGATGCTTCAAAACCATCTCTCCCTTAATGCCAATAAATCCCATATCATTCTCTTCTCCCCCTCAAAAGCACTCCCACTTAATAAGCCCTCTTTCAAGATCTCCAGCCTCTCCCATTCCGCAATAGAAGTTGTTAGTTGTGCCAAATTACTTGGTGTTACCACTGATGAACACCTGAAATGTAATACTCATATTCAACTAAACATAAAAAAACCCATCAGAAGCTCGGTATGCTTTACAGAAACGCTAACTTTCTATCATTAGCTACAAGACAAACACTCACCTCTACCTTCCTTCTACCTTCTCTATTGTATGGTGCTCCTCTTCTAACCAACCTCACAGCTTCTATCTCCTCAAAACTTGAAAGTTGCTACAACAAAATCGCCAAATTCGCTACTAACTCTACTCATTCTACACACCATTGCATCTCCCTCCATAGTCTTCAATGGCTAGAACTCCCTAAACATCTTGACTACCTCCAACTTACTACTGCCCACAAACTAATTTTTAAACCCACTGCTTGCCCTGCACTATCTAATATCTTGCCTTTCTACACTCCTCTCAGGCCACCAAAATCTTCTTTCAGTGCATAAACCTAAACGACCCCCTGGCCACCTTCTACTTTCTTATACTATAGCAAAAAAATGGAACTTGCTTCCTCCCCTGCTAAGAGTCACTACAAGCCCTGAACAATTCAAATCTCTACTCCATTCTCATCTCTCCCAAAACTGGAAATGTAATTGTATACTTCCTACCTAGATCCTATTGCATCCCGGTTTCAATATTCTCCCTCCTGCCCCTCTTCTTCCAACTCTTTCTTCAGCTCCCCACCCTCTACTTCTGTATCTTCTTTTCCCCCTGTATAAACTCTATGTAAATTCTTTTTATATCTTCACTTCCCCACTGCCTATATGCCTATTCTTGCAACTACATCTTTTACCATTTCTATAAGATGTATCTTTCACCACAAACATAAAATGAATCTTTGTCTAACTGTTCTTTTTTATGCTCCTCCTGGCATCTCTTCTCCTTTAATTCTTTGCACCTCCTTTTTCCTACACTTTTCCTCTGATTTACTTCATTTGCATTTCATATCTATGTATATTTTTTCTTCTATGCTAACAATACAAGTGTATAAAAAATGTTATTTTTACTTGTTTGCAAATTGTTTAAGTGTGCAATGTGTTTAGGAATATGGAGCTTTAAGTGTGCAATGTGTTTGTAATATGGAGCTTTTCTCCCCGGGCCTCCACTGAGAATGGGCTTTCGGGCCCAGCGGACATTCCCAGTTATTAAACTGGAAATAAATAAATAAATAAATAAATAAATAAATAAATAAATAAAGGTTGTGCATCAGGGCTGGTAACTCGCCACGTAAAAATCAATTACCAATCATTAGCGGACCGGAGTTCTGCTGTGGTGACCCCTAACTGGGAAAAGCCGAAAGAAACAAAATCATGATTAGTTCTACAATGTGAGTATTAAATTAGCTTACTATTATGTATAATAATTTAAATATATATTGATAATATTTGCATGTTTCATTTGAATTGAATGACAATATTCATTTTAACTGGATTTACCTCAATATAGTTTATAATGGTTGTTAACACCTATCTTTAATCGCTTTTCCCTTCCCCCTTACGAAATAGTCATGGGTTAAGGATATATCTGCCCCACTTTACAAGTGATACTTCCATTGATATTAAAGTTTGCAGATCCTTATTTCCTCTGGGGGAAAGAACCATTTTATTGGGGCTAAACATGTGCTACCACCGATGTATCTCCTTCTCCTCTTGCCTCCTTCTTGGACTGACAGGCTTATTAACTACACTGAGGCCACCAGCTGTGGATTACAAGTATTAGTGTTTAAGGGAAAGAAGCAGGAGATCAATATTTCCTGCCATAACAATGACTGCAGCTTATAAAATGCATACCTAAATCTGTGGCTTACTTGCAAACAACTCCCATACTAGCGTCTGCAGTAAAATTTCTTGAATGTCAGTTGCCCAAAGCAAAAGACACAAAGAAACATAATGTTGGACTTTGTTTTCTATAGGAAATCAGTGCTGACAGTGATGCCCTTCTTTTGGGAAATGTATCCCTTTTACAAGATAGGGCAACTGTGGAGATAATATATAACTTCCGGGGGTGTTTCTCCCCTCAAACTGGTAAATACAAAGTGGGGACCTGCCCCTGCAAAAATGCTTCAAGTTTACTTTTCTGCCCGTCTGAGTTTCGATATTATTTTATGGCTTTTCTGATTTTTGCACTTTCCAAACAGTAGTGACAAGTCTATATGTATAAAATCTATTTCTTATTAATTTACATATAATCTATATTCTCACATCATCTGTTGGCTATTGTGGATTTTATAAAAGATTAAGAAATTGTTTAACCTCTGTGTAGCAACACTATTTTCAAGCATTTGCATGTTTTATAGTTTATGTATACTGCAAAACAGACTCCTGTTTTTATTGAGAAATTCAATAAAGTACTTGCCTCAGAATCTGGGAAATGTAGATGTTGCTCTCATGTATGATATAAAGCATTAGGAATATTAAGAGGATTATTATTAAATGTCACAAGTACAATTATACTTAAGAGATGCAGTAATGACTTACATACTATTTAACACTAATTGCTGTTTTCTGAATTCACCAGATATAACCAGAAATATCCTTAAGTATTTTTTTCCAAGGTCATTTTAAAACACAAAAAATGTGAGTCATTGGAAACAAACATGAGTTCATGTGAGATGCAGAATTTGCTGTTTTCTGTTTAGTTGTTTATGAATCATTGAAATGGTGCATCTCTTTAATTGTTTTATCAAACAGCTCCAGCAGTTACTGTACCACCCAGCACTCCAGCTCAGGCCACAACAGAGGGAAGCAGTTATATAGCACTGTGGACGACATATAGAGCCTTAGAGACTAGTACCTTCCAGAGTGATAATGTGTCAGCAACAAGCAATCAAAGTGGGACTAAAAGGTATGATTCCAATTCAGGAAAACTCATTATTTTCAAATGTGATAACTTGATTAATTAAAGAAAGAACTTGCTTCACAGCTCAAATTGAGAAGAACTCAGGATTGCAAAGAGAGAGCAGTACACATGATGCTAGATAGCATACATATGATTTAAAGGGGAAACGTTTCTGTATAGCACAATAAAGAAAGGGTGATCCATATAAGCAACACTATGGCTCACTCATAACCAAACCTACATATTAGTTGTGGGTGTAACAAGCATTATTAGTAATGCCTGTAGGAACAAAGTGCCGCCTATTAACATGAGGTTTCCATAACCAGACCATGTTGGCAGTGCCAAGAGTACGTTAATGCCAGCAAACTCTATTTGTTCTACTGCTGGGATGGATCATAAATGTGTGTGTTTCAGTCCTTGTGTAACATGGGCAACCCTACCTTCTCAGTAGTAAATCATGACACAGTAATTACTACTCAGGACTTTGCCTATAATAAACAAAATGTTCTACCACATATGTTTGATAAATAAAATACTGCCAGGTTTGTTTTCAGTCAGGTATTCTATAGATGTACATTATATAATTCTAGGAGAGTGGTACATTTTCTGTGTGAGGGATTCCATGTCTTACCTCATATATCCATGTGACACTACAGCGAAGCTGTTGGCATTAATGTAGTGCACAACAACACTACATTTTTGGTGAACCTGAGATACTTGTTTGACTACCAGGTAGTCCTATGCCATCCTCTGGCAAAATGACACATCAGAAAGTAGTTTTGAACATGATCAGAATATTGAATGATTGGGAAGATAACAGTTAGGTATGTCAAGTTAAAGGCTTTAAACCTGGTGCTGGTGCATTATAAGACAATGAGGTGTGAGGTATGGACTTCACTAGAGTGACCAGGTAACCATTAATAAGAGTGGGAAAAGGGGAATAACTGACCATCAGACAGTAATACTCTGAGCTGCAAACAGGTGACATCCCGTAAAGCAGATTGCGTCTCTCAGCCACCATCTGGTTGGTGTAAACCTTCTAGCTAACTACCAAAGTACACCATGAGCCACAATGCATTAACAAACAATAAAACAAAGGCGAAAAAATGTGACATTCAAAAATTCAGACCAGAGAAATGGATTTCAGAAAGGAGAGTTTTGACACAATTGATGAAGAAGTGCCTACTACATCTGGGGCAGGTTGGACATTTTTTTTGCCAGGCACAGATAAATAATGGTGAAGAAGAATCCCATTCTATATATACCTTGGATAAATGCTGATTCTTAAAACTGACGATAGGGAATAAATAAGTTTCCATTGATAAAAGAATTTAAATATGCTATTCAGATGAAAATATCATACCATAGAAATTTCATAAATGGGTGGCAACTGATTGTAAAAAAATATACAAACTATGCAAGGGAAGTTAAGACAATAATAAGATTAGCCAGAGCAAGAAATAAGATGGAACTTCCTAAATAGATTAATTTGCAGAAGAGTGGCTTTTGTTGCCATGGTAATGAAAGCAAGAACAGTAAGTCTGGACCTACAATAAATTGGAGAAATATTGCACTGAAGAAAGAGCAACACAACACTCATAACATTTATTTTTCCCTTGTTTTTTACCCTTCATTGGTATAAAGATTTCTAGTGGCACTCATACTAATCTTGTACTTGCAATAGTCATCAGTTTCAGCAGTTCAGTCCTTATTATCACTCAGAGATGGCCAGATCCAGTTATGCCTAACAGCACATATAATATGACATTATTTTCATCATAGTTGATTCATTTTGCTTAATGCAATTTCAACAATATATGGGTATTACCTTTCTCGCCAATCAGATGCCAAAACTACTGATGTCTCTTCAAGGCTTTGGCTGCCACTCAGAGCACCACATGTGGTTTCTGAATATTAGAGTCAAAATTTGGTCAGATTAAAAAAAAAAAAAACAGAGTGATATCACAGAAGGCCTCAGCCTTGTTATCCCATATAAGTCTCAATTGTTTTAACATTATACAGTTTTATCAGTGGCAGAATATTTCCTACACTATCCAATGCTACAACATATTAGGGATATCTTGTGTGCCATGAGAAGCTATTGAGATTCAGAGGCAGTCTTTGTCAATAAACCTTGTTTCCTGTTCCAGGCATAATTCTTTGGCTGCTGGGCCAATTTGAATACTCATTGAGGACACATAAAAAAAAGTATTTCCCACAGCGCCATTTGAATATTAGACATAATAATATATGCATGAAAGGAAAATCTCTTTCATGTATATATTATTAACTCGGGAAATATGGAAGGCCTTACCTTGAGGTTACTGTACCAAAGCACAGTCCAAATGTGTATGGAAAAACTGCATTCAAGTGATCTCATGTGCATGGAAGCAATGTTGCACAAAGAACACAACTGTGCATGTCCATGGTCTTTGGCCATTGCACCTGCATTCATCGCTGACCAAGGAACATTTCCAGCTGTATGCCAGCAGTGTACTGTAAGTAGGGAGCATTTCACTTCCTACCTTATCTACATCCATAACTTACTTTTCCCCTTTCTACACCTGTCCCATGTTTTCCTGAATACCCTTGTAGATTTTGTCTCCAGGAACTCTTCCTGTAATTTGCTGAAATATCCTTGATATAGCTATGTGCATATGTCAGATGATAGCTAAAACAGATGTCTTACAGCTATCATCTGGTATAAAAGTCTAGTTATTATAAAACCAGTGGATCATCTGCTGCTTCTAAAAGAATACAGTTCACAGTTTAAACCAAAAAGTAAGTAATCATTAGAAGTATACACTCTGCGAAAAAATCCACTAAACTAAACACCAATGTCTCTTTAACAAACATAAAATTACTTCTCTACAGCTGATTGAGTGAAAAGTGGATGAGGTTCTTAGTACCCGAGTTCAGCTCACTGATGTTGAGATCCTTGGGCACTGTTTTACAGAGCAAATCAGTCTTAAGTGATATTTTAATAACAGGGTTTAAAATACTAAATTATTACATTGACAGTTTCTATGAGTATGCTGACAGTGATTTAGGAGTGCCCTTTCTTCCATGTTAGTGCAGCTGTGGAGCTGACAAGTCTGTGGGTGTGAGTTTCTTGCTCCTTCTGTGTGTGCAGGGGGCAGGCTCACCTGTAACAAAACACTTTTAAGACATTTTTGAGTTGATCTATGAACAAATTCAGCTCGGCAAATTGAGACCTCATTGAGTTGCATACAGGAGGTTAATAGTTGTAAGTAAAACACAAAAGGTTAGTACCACTAGAAAGCCACATAAAAAGCTATGCAACTGAAACATTTAGATTCATTGTGGAAAGAAATTCAAAATAAAAGCCACATCTCATTGAACTAAAATATATATAAATCAAAGAAAAGTAGTTAAAAAGAACATATTATTTTAAGTAATTAACAACAGTAGCATGGAAAATAAAGTTCATGCTTCAAGAGAAATCATCACATAGATAAATGCTATGGAATGCTTCACAAAAGCTCCAGCTACTTCAAAAATACCCATAAAAGTGACAGAACTAATAAGTAATAGAAACTGTGTAACTCCAACAAACACTAGTAAACACTATGAATTACAAGATATAAGTACTTTAATTAATGAACAATACATACATATCAAAGCAAGTGTCTGCTTGGTAAGTATGTGTCCATTAGGTAACCATTTGAAATGTCGGAACCCACTAGAGTGAGTCCTGAAATACTGAGACTGAATGGCCGAAAGATCAAACTTCCAAGTTGCCATTTCTCAGATTCCTTTTATCTGAGGTATGGCAATCTTGGAGTGGGTATGTATAACTTCAGGGTGAGGGGTGCTGGAGGTCCCCCCGCATAAAAAGGTTTAAAGGAGAAGAGCAATGTTTGAGATAAGCTCTTCTCCTGTATTTTTTTTTTTGGCTTGTCAGCACTTGGCATTTCATGTGCTGAGATTTCAGTAGGGAGATGTGTATTGTGTATTGTGTACTGCAACATTTTGAACCTCATTGAATCTATAAATGGTCTGTAAAAGTATGATTTTGAACTATGTCTGAAGAACGAACTGTCTTTTTCTTTAAGTGTAGCAATTTTTTTCAGTGGTTCCCCTCAAGCAAAATTAACTAATTAGAGAGAATTTACCTTGGTATAAAGGGAGTAGCCAGGAATGATAAAGCCAGAATGTCAGTTCCTTACTGAAGGGGCAGTGTCTTGCAGTGAAAGAATGACCTGGATGCATGGACTGAGAGAAGGCCAGTCATGATTAAAAGGAGGAGTTAACTGTGGATTGTGCCTAATTTTTGTATTGAGGATGAGGCCTAGGAAAAAGCGTATAGATTTTTTAGCTGAGTGTGAGGTCTAGTAGAAAAGATCTGAATCAGTGAATGAACTGCTACAGTACTTGATTTCTGGAGCTGAGAGTGAGGCCTATAGTCTGGCAGCACATTGTGAGTGCCGTGCTTAGAGTGTGGCCTAGGAAACAGGCCTGCTTCTGTATTGAGAAAATGTTTTATGGACTGATGAAACTTAAGGATTAAACTATTTTGAAAGTACTGTTTGCTTTGTGTTTTATAACACAGTGTGTTCAAAAGGTACTGTTTTGTGATATTAAAAAATAAGTTTTTTTCTCAGTAGATTGTTAAAATAAATATGAGTTATGCAGATGTCTTGTCCCCAGTATGTTTGTAAATCCTAAACTGGTGGAGAATATGACAATTTCAAGTGCAAACTCATGTTTGAAGTCCCCAACTTACTGCTGCCATGACAGTTCCCAAATAAAAGAGAGAAAACTTGTGGCTCAAGGCAAGTGTTCATGGGTGGGTGAATGTGTTGTAGTGGAAAAGCATTCTTACTGGTAGAAATCAGTGCTGCCATTTTTATTTTGTCTTCTTATGTAGAGAGAATAATTTTGCTTTGTTCAGCTGTGCTTCTCCTTCTTCTGATAAGCTGCCGTTGCCTTATTGTCCACTTGCAGTTTTGAAGAAATATGAATTTATTTTTTCCTCCTTGAACTTTTTAATGTGTGGGACATAAAAGCCACAAAGAGCTAAGAGAAAAGTGTTTTTACAATTAAATGTGAAAACAATTTTTTTCAACATAACCAAACCAGTGAGCTGTGTATATCTTATACAAAGTAAGTACAATGTATTTGATAAACTGGCACCTACTGAGGTAAACTATGTGTTGTGTACCTGGTGAGGGTGTGCAACAAAAAGTTGGTCAAAACCTATGATTTCTACAAAAGTAGTAAAAACTTTATTAATATTGTTAGATTATATGCCATGTTAAAATTATTCAAAGTAAAACAAATGGAAATGTAATGAGGGGACTGTTAGACCCAAACAAGAGAGACACTTGTTTAACTATACAATACCTTAACAACACTCAAAACTGTAAGTAGGGTATTCAGGAGTGGCCTTAGGTCAACTGGTGCCCTAGGCAAAAGGGCTTCATGGCACCCCCCACAACACTAGCCAGTGCCCCTATCCTGGTCTACCTTCACCAAATAAATACTGGAAAAGTGCCCCTGCTAGAGTGGTGTCCTAGGTGGTCACCTAGTTGGCCTATGCCCAAGGCTGGCTATGAGGGTATTAGGGAGCCACTTATAAAGCTCAGTTGGAGTTACATTGACATACAACCATCTTTGGTAATGTCTAACATTAGTTGATATAGTTTCTGAGTTTGAATAGGATTTGTTAATTGGAACAAAGTTTTCTGCATAGATCTCAACAGTCCAGCTTTTTGTCTCATATTTTTGGTCTGTTCCTCATACAAAAAATGTGTTTTTCAGGCAAATCACTGAGGAATAAAGTGACTAAAAAATTACAGGTATTGGAATTTCATACTACATATTCTTCAGAATATACATGCTGATGCCAAACTTGTTGTCCTATCCTCTTTGTGCCTTGGTTATTTTTGGCTTTGTCTGGATTTCTTGAACTAAGGAGTTGAGATGTATGGTTCCCATCATTTACAAAACTATGGGAGAATGTGGAAGAATAAAACAGGAATTTTTGGGGGGTGAGTTAGAAGGTAGACAAACCTACATGCTCATAAGAAAAATGAAGAATAGTTAAGGAAAACTGTTACAAAGAAAGAAGACAGATAAACACTTATGTTCTGAAGTGTTTAACTTTAGCAAAGGGGTAAGGTAATCCCTAAGAAACCTTGTTGGACCCATGAGAAATATTATAGAAAATAATCAATAGGAATGGCAGAAAAGCAAAACACAATAGGAATGGCAGAAAAGCAAAACATATCATTTAATAATACTTACCTTATAATTAAGATGGACTGGGAAGACAGTCTACTACACTGGAAACATTTAGCGTTAGTTTCAGTGCAGTAAAAAATAGAAAAGATGAGAGTGAGACAGAAAAATACTAGGTAGAGTCCTTGACAAAAGCTTCAGAGAGAACTCCTAAAGGGACTACAATATTCTTTTATTTAGAGGATTTGGATGTTGTGTACCAGTAGAGAAGGTTAACACAGAAGTAAAAAAAAAAAAATAGTTGTATGAGGTAGAGCAGCGCGCAAAAGCGAATGACCTGAGCAATACAATTTTGCAGTTTTCTAGAACAGGCAGAGTACAAGAGTAAAACCAGGAAAAGGAACAGATCAACACACTACAACAGAACTTTTTAAAACTGAAACAGAGCAAGGAACAAATGTATTGTCACATCCTGGTATTATTACATGTCACAGAGCAGAGAAATTACTGCAGTTTCGAAGTATCACAGGACAGGGGAATAGTCAGTAATAATACTGCCAAAAAGGAATTTTTCACCGAGAGAGTGCATTCTAGGGAATTAATTTTAGTTGTTAAGGACAATGTACATTCGAAGCATAATTCTGAACCTTCTGTCAAGTTAAAACAGAAAATCTTATTGGAGATGTCAAATTACCAGGTGATTGCTGAGAAAGAGGATTTTACCAGTAAGAATAGTTGCATTAGTGCAGTTAAGCAGTAACTGATCAGAGTTCAAAATCCATTCTGTCAGGACTGGACAGAAAAATCAGGATTCTAGGCAGCAGGTAATCACAAGTAATGAAGCAGGCAGAGAGGTAAAACAAAAGTGTTCTGAGGTACTATTTTCTGAGGGACATAGAGAAAAAAAGATAAGTGACAGGGTTGGTAAAAGTAAAACAACTTAGAGAAGGAAATACAGTGTAGGACATTAACTTGCCCTAAAACCAGAGGAAGAGGATCATACAAAGATCAAGAAAAAGAAAAAAATGTTTTGTACACTGAATATCAAGGTAACCTTGAACACGACCTTAGAGAGATTTCTTTTGAGCTAAAGCACATGTGCTCCAAGCAAGGGAAAGGGTTCTATGTATCAGGCCAGTAAAGGGTAAAGAGTTAGAAAAAAATAAGTAACTAGGACAGAGACTGAAATGAAGCAGAAGTTGATGGTTGTTAGGCAGAAAGAGGGAATGTTGCTAGAAACGTTCGAGCAACAGAAAATCAAAACTGTTATAGATGTCAGTATAGGAAATGTCAATGAACAAATGAGAAATACTGAATACACAGCTATAAGGAATGTCATATATACAATGAGCTGATTACAGATAATGAATCCAGAACTGTAAGAGATGTGTTAAGGCTGTTTCTTGGTTCTGTTCAGTGCTCTCCCACCAACATCTGTTGAAAGAAATAGATTCACAAACCAGCCTTTGTGTTATTAAAAATGCAGAAAAAGTATGTTCACTTCCTTTTAAATGAGTGTGCCAAATGCCAGACAGAGATACATTGAGTCCATCTGACTCTGAGATGGACATTATCGGGCTTCCAAAACAGACAATTTTTCTGAGGACTTCAGGATATGTTCTTAATTTCTTATTTGTATATTAATCAATAACTGGATATTAAAGCTTGAATTCTTTGAGATCTTGTAATTATTCATAAGTTCTGAGTAAATGGTTCCAGAACCATTTTTTTCTGGTTCTTTATGTAAAACCAAGGATAGGCATTTTTCCTTCTCAGATAAAATGTTTGAAATATCAGATAATATATGAAATCTGAGAATCTTTGGTAAAATTCCCAATGAACATTGCAATGCATAGTACACTTTTTGTAATACTTAAATTACAAAATGACTCCTCTTAACAAAGGATAAATCACTTAAAATTTATGGTATAGTCACAAATATGGTGGTAAGTACAGAGATTTGAGAAAATCCACGCTGACCAAGACTTGACACAGGAATTGTTAAGGATAGATGTATTGAAACCAAATGATGAAAGGTTAAAAATGATGATCCAAGATAGTGGACTACATACACAGTGATTTACAAAATATATTGAAAATGTGGGAGAAACAGACAAATGCAAGTTCTGCAAAAAATACTGGAAGCAACCACAGATCTTGTTTTTCTGTATGATATACCCTTGGTAGAAGGACTATATACTGAAAGGCACGATAATGTGGAAAAACTGTTCATTTGGGGATTGTGCAAACACTACAATACACAAATAGCTGAGAAGCACTGGAAACATAAATCCAAAAAACATTACAGTGAATGACTGAGTGTATATCACGTGGGATCATCTATTTCAAACACTTCAACAGATATAGTAGTCCATGAAAAAAAAGACAAGAGTAGCTTTAATCACTGAAATTGCAACACCCGTCTTATGTACAGAAAGACACAAAGTCATAAAGTATCAGAATCTGTAGGCACAAGTGAGTGTATTATGGAAGAAAGACACCCAGAGAATTCCATTAGCAGTAGGAACAATGAGGCTAATAAAAAGGAATGCACAGCCATACCTGGATATACAACCAGCACATGTAACCCCTTATGAATTACATCAGGAGACAATTCTGGGCACATTGCAAGCACTGAAAAATGCAACCTTGGCTAACATCATAGACTGAAACACTACTAATTTCATGAACTTTAATTGTACCCTGACTTAGGAATGGGGTCCATTCCCATCATGGTATTAAAAACCCAAAAAACTTGGAGAAATGAAAGTGGTATAGTCAGGAGTAATTCTAACCACTCAGCCTGCAATTTTCAAATGCTAATGCTTTATTTCTCATCTTGGAGAACACCAGACTCTTGTAGTAGAATGCAACACCATTTACATGAAGTGCCTAGGCAAGTCAGATTAAGTTCTTGGTATGAATGTTTGTGCTCCTTTGGCAGATGGTGGAGATGAATTCTATACAAATGCTGTCTTTTTTTTTGTATAAACTGCGTGATTTACTGCTCTCTTTTTCATCAGAAAATCAATAATTCTCCTGTGACAGTGAGTTCTGAAGATGTCCTTGAACAGTTTTAAGAGAAAAGCACTTAGATCATTACGTGGACTCTGCAAGGCCATGGAACGTATCATCATGGAACTCATAAACAAAGACATTGGTAACCTCCAAACTCTGGACCCCACCCAGTTCGGGTTTGTGAAAGGCAGATTGTGCCTTCTGAACCTGATTGACTTCTTTGAGGCAGCCACCAAAGCCGTAGACAAGGGTAAGGTGGTTCGCACAGCCTATCTTGACCTCGCCAAGGCTTTCGATACCATCCCCCATTCTGGAATTATAGCTTAACTCACTAAACTAGGTATAAATCCCTATGTCACAAGATGGGTTGCCAACTGGCTCACTGACAGAACCCACACTGTAAAAGGTGCAGACTCCAAATCTGACTTCAAACCAGTGACAAGTGGAGTACCATAGGGTTCAGTCCTGGGACCTCTCCTGTTTGGTATCTGCTTCTCTGAAGTACAGGCTAACACAGAAAGCCTCTGGCTAATGAAGTTCACAGATGACTGCAAACTAGGAGCCATAGTCGAGTACCCAAATGATGTGGACATCCTACAGAAGAGCCTCACTGAGACAGATGCCTGGTGTCAGAGGCATGGCCTCAAGCTCAATTCCAAAAAGTGCATTGTCATCCTCTTTGGTAAAAACTCTGTACCCATGAACTACCACATAAATGGCAGTCTACTTAATGCCGAATGTGTGATAAGAGACCTTGGGACCCGGGTGGATAGTAGTCTCTCCTTTGATAATCACATCGCCACAGTAGTCAGGAAATCCTTTTCTGTGATACACCTCATCACAAAAGGGTTCTCATCCAGGAAAAAAGAGGTTATTGTTCCTTTCTACTCGGCACTCATTAGACCCATTATAGAGTACAATGCCCCTTTTGGAATGTACCTCAGAAGACATCTGCAGCAGCTGGAAAGGCCACAGAAGTACCTCACAAAGAGGATTACTGGCCTCAAACAGATGCCCTTACCTGACCATCTCAAAAACCTCCAGCTTTACTCTGTAGCATATTGCCTACTCTGAGGAGATGTCTGCCTAACATATAAAGCTATGTTAAGCCCAGAGCTGTTGGACATGCTACACCTTAAGAAATCCCAATCCCTCTGAGCTACATGCTCGAGGGACCTAAACCTTGTCACCACAATAAACAGGATATGCTGGAGGGATAGATTCCTGTCGCAGAGACTTTCTATACTCTGGAACAAGCTACCCATCTATGTCAAGCAAAGTTCCTCATTAGCACTTTTCAAGAAAAATCTTGATGAGTGGATGGGAGATAGAAAATACACCCCGGGGATCACTTCTGTGTCTCTGCTCGACAGAGACATAGGAAATTAACTTTCTTGGGTGGCATAAGCCAGGAAACCTTGTTGGCTAAGCTTATTTGGGCCCTTGGTCCAATAGCCTAGTACCTACCTTTGAACCTATAAACCATATAGTGTGCTGTCATTTTGTCATGCAGTTTGAGTTTTTATCTGGACACCACAGTGTAAAATGGGATGACTTTAATTGGTGTTCTGATTGCAGATCTCAAAAATAAAATTTATATTGTTTGCTGAAACAAAGGATACATAGCCAAAGCGTTTTACCTTATTATGCTTTACTTATTTAGAGTTTGAACAAAGTCATAAATTCACACATGAATTTATTAGAACATGGCAACAATTCTGTAGAAATCCAACAACAATTATTTATAAAAAAGGAAATTAATTCTACTCCAAAATTCATAAAAAATGAGCATGTGAGGATATATTTTCCTTTCATAAATGTTGAATTTATTTATGACCTCTTCAGACAACAGCAGTTCATTTCTCTAAATGGCATAATCAACAAGAATCCCAGAGTATATTTAATAAATGAATCTCACAGCAAATGATTTGCGTTGTCCATAATCTTAGATGATCACTTCTCTGCAAAAAAGAGCAATGTCACTTCATTTTCATTTAATGTGAATCAGATTTCTGCAAATATCCTGCCTTTTGATATATGTATTCTTAAGCTTGATTGCAATATGGCTGTTGACTGCAAAGATTCAATTTCCTTCCTATCTAGAGCTGCACAATTTTGTTTTCACATGGCGGTTATTTTTGCACATCTCTATGCATATCCCAGCCCTGGGCCTTTAATTTGTTTGATTCAGTGAGATTTGTATTTGGGAAAATGTTATATCTAAATATTTAAATGAATCCTTGCTGCGATAGGATAGTTGGGGAAATATAGTGATGCAGAGTTTAACAATGCTGCCTCACAGCTGCTGGTTTTCTGGTTAGATTTCCAGTTGGAATGCCTTCTGTGCATATTCTTGTGTCCTTCCTGTAGCTGATTGTTTTTATGCTTAGTGCTCCATTTTTCTTCCCCGCCTTAAAGGCCTACAATTAAGTGACTTAGTTATTCACTAATTTTCCAGGACTGTGAGACAGAAGTTTTAGGAAAGATGACTAGCCCTTCTGTTAGCAGTCAGAATGGGAATCAGAAAAATGATAAATAATTGCTTTGCCCTGCGTGAATTATAATTTAAGTGGTGGAATCAACCGGAAAAATAGACATCAGTGAGGACAAAATGCTGCTTTTATCATGCAGTTACCCTTTAGCTCCTCATAACACTAAATAGGATAAAGTAGTTGTGACGACCCACCATAGGCAATCAATATGTGATGTGGATGTCCCACCTCTGGGCCAATAATCAAAGAGCCACAATCCTCACCACTGGCACCTGTGGAGGTGAACGTTCACTGGCAGGATAACAGGTACACACACAGTATTTCCAGATGCAGCTCTCTGCATCAAGTGCAATTTACATTAAGAGCACAAAGAGACCACAGTCAGTCTGAGGTTGGTTCTCCCTCCTTCTCCAGATCGCCAATAAGACTCACCACTGGCACAGCTCTAGAGTTGCATCCTTAGCAAGAGTTTGAAGCCAAGTCCTGCAACACTCTCTCTGTCCAACCAGTGCTTCATGGTTCTGCCAAAGTAGCTGACACACATGCTCTTTGAGGTTTGATTTGCACATACACACACACACACACACACACACACACACACACACACACACGCACACACACACACACACACCTAGGAAAGGCTGGCACAGGTTTACTGGTTATGCCCCCTTTTCCCCAGAATATAAAGTAGTTACCATTGTCACCAGAACTCCTTGCCAGCTACTTTAAGGCCCTTGCAAGGGTACTCAATATACTGAGGGAAATTACCATTAATACAAATGTTAGTTTGACTAAGAGCAAGGCTGTTAGGAGTGGCCCACACTGTGTCATCAAATATACTCTCAAAACTTAAATATCACTACAAAGATCAGCCGCAATGAAAGTTTTAAATACATTTAATAATATATAATAAATAGTGAAAGAACATGAAAATACAAAGTACATATTCACAGTGACATCAGAGTTCAAAACCACAGGAAATATTTAAAACAACATTAAAGGACATGTTCAGACAAATAAGAAGAACAATATCTAAACTAAGCTTCACTACATTCCTGACTGAATCTAAGAGAATCGCTATTCCCTAGTAACTTACTTAATAGAGCAAGGCAGATGATGTGGTGAATGGTTCTTCTTGTTGTTAGGTCTAAGACAGAATACAGAATGCTTTGTTTCACTAAGAGACTTCTCAAAATAATATCTAAAGTATTACTGTTGGGATAGCTTGCAGAATGACATCACTTCTTATCATCTGATTTCTAGTTCCCATGCAAACCCCCCATTGCTGGAAGCTGACAGGACTTGGCACCTACCTGTAAAAATACACACACAAGGCTTTTGCTCAGATCATTGGCAGGTGCTGGAAGTCATAAAACAATTGCATTCTTCCACACTTCCAGGGTAGGAATTAGTTCACCCCAAAGACAATACAGAAAGCTTCCTAGTACAGACTTTGTGTCTCTGGCTGCTTGAAAACTGTGAGATAGCATCTTTATAGCCTAGCCTATAAAGTAATTTAATTCCAGATATTGTTATAAATTTTGTTGAACTGAGATCAACCCTCTAGTTTCCTCTGTTAAAACATATACACTTAAACAGTTACAATGGTGTATGTACACTTCTGTTCTCTCCAGTAAAGCACACTGTGGATACATTTCAAACACAAGCACTTTACACATACCTTTTCAATACAAACATCTGTACAAATCAGTTTGATATATACACAATTCTAATACATTTGTAACACCAGCATCTTGTATAAATTAGTTTGATATTTACAAATGACATATAGTTATTTACAAAATTCCAGCAAGCTGTACTGGCAGTACCTTCTTTCTTCACACTCCCCCCCCCCCCCTTCAAAGACTCAAGCTAGTTTTTCAAATCACCCTTGATAAATGTTGCTTGAGAGGGATGAGCCTGTCTGGAAATACATTACCCCATACCCTGTATTGTACAGTGCTGCACTGTCATATCATATGCCTGAAACCCTAGACTCCACCATAGTAATTTAGGGTTTTGCTGGCTGACTCCCTGTAACCATAGATTGCCCTCAAATTCCTCCTATCTCCTACTGCAAATACTTAGTACCAGGGCTTCCCTAGCATGGTAAGGCTTCATGGTGTTAATAAGGTATGGTTTGTGCCCCTGCCTCCTGCCTAGCTCTTCGACCATGTAGTTAACATCACACACTTTCCTTACCACTTTGAAGGGTTCCTTCCAAGCTGCCTACAACCTATTGTGTCTGACAAAAAAGAGAACCATAACCTGCTGCCCCACAACATACTCTCTGGCTTAAGCCTTCCTGTCATACCTAACCTTTTTCTGTTGTTGGGCTTCTGTCAGGTTGTCCTGACAGAAGCCCAATGACTTCCCCAAGCCTTGTCCTGAGCTTTAGGACATTTGCCACAACAGACTTCTTGTGGGATTCACACTCACCCTCCCCAATCATCATGAATCAAATCCAAAGGTCCCCTCACCCTATTTCCATACAGCAACTCAAAAGGTGAGAAACCTGTGGATTCCTGGGGCACCTCTCTGTAAGCAAACAACACATGGGGCACATATTTGTCCCTCTCTCTCTCTTAAACTGGTCTGCAAATGCCTATAGCATGGTCTTTAGTGTAGAGTTTAATCTCTCCACCAGACCATTAGACTGGGGATGGTAAGGGGTGTTCTTTAGGTGCTTCACCTCGCAGTGCTTCCACAGACAAGTCAGCAGGTCTGACAGGAAATTGGCACCTCTGTTAGTCAGTATTTCTTTTGGGAAATCTACCCTGCTGAAAATTTCTAACAAAGCATTTACCACCTTTTCTGCCTCAAAGAAGGACACAACCTTCACCTCAGGGTATCTGGTAGCATAATCTGCTACTACTAGACTATACTTTTTCCCTGTGGAACTTGGGGTGCTCAGAGCCCCCAAAATATTCATAGCTATCATCAGAAATGGGTCCTCAAACACAGGCAAAGGCATTAAAGGAGCTTTGACCCTGTCTCCTGCCTTAGCTACTTTTTTGGCACTGCTCACAGGTCCTGCAATGCCCTGTTACATCCCTGGAAATCCCAGGCCAACAAAAAGTCTGTATAATACATCTCTTGGTACACTTTATACCCATATGACCTGTAAAGGAAATGTCATGGGCTATGGCTAAAAGTGCCAGATGGTAGGCTGTGGGCACTACCAACTGCTGCATTACCTCACCTTCTAGCCCTCACACAGGGGTCATTTCTCTATACAGAAACCCATTGTTCCAGTATACAGAATCTCCTTTTCCTTGAGAATCAGAAGTCTCCCTAGCTACCTCCCTCAAGCCTTGTAATGTAGGGCCTGAGAGCTGAGTCTGTCTCAACTCTCTTTTTGTAACCTTACCGAGCACCTCTTCCACATGAAGTCTGGTATCCTCTGACAGTGGTTCCTCACTGTCAGCCTGGCTACTACTACACACCTCTGCCCCTGCAGTCACTTTGTCCAAGGGTATGTCAGTATCCACCAGCAGCTGTATTTCACCTTCAGTCTCACTATTACAAGGTAGCGCCCTCCCTGAAGTAGCCACCTCACCAGTCCTAGATGTTCATGTGTGCAGTCTGTCTGGGTCCCCCCAGGTTACCATACCCACATGCCTGTCTCCAAGCCTCACTGTGTGTCACTGCATGCACACACGGTACTGCATTATCAAAATCATTCCTATAAGGACATCTTGCTTGCTTCCTTTTCCACCCTCTCAGTCAAGGTGAACCCTAGCCATAGGTATTTGGAATGGGGTCCCTGCTAAAGCTCTGACTGGAGTAGACTGCCCAAGCAAGTAGTGCTCCTCTTTAACTATTGCAGGCTTCACAATAGTTAGGTCAGAGGCTCTGTCTCTTGTAGGAGGGACTGTTTCCTATCTATTAAAATAGGATGTGACCTCTTGTGGTAGTTTGGTACCTTTTTATCTCCAAACAACTTACCACTAGCATTCTGTTATTTCCACTTGCTGGCTCCCCTAAAATTTGTTCCCCACCTTGCTTCAGTGGACATCTATATGCTACATGGCCCCACTGATTATATTTAAAACATTTAACCCTTGATCCTGGCTGTGAACCTGAAATAGTGGCTTCCTTTATTGGCAGACTCTGTTGGGGTGGTTTAGGCTACCTACCACGGGTTCTCTTATACCCATGTGCAGCACTGGGTATCCCTTTCCTGCACAGTGATGCCCTGCTTGCTAGGTTTAGGTCTCCTTTTTTTCCACAACTCATCTGCAGTATTGCTCAGGAAAAGTGCTAAGTGCTTGTTCCCTTACAAAAAGGTCTACCAGCCCTTCAAAAGTGGTGACCTCACACCCCTCACTCACCTATGCAAATAAGTGCATAACTCAGCAATATAATCACACTCACTTTCATTTGTCTTGCATCTATTCTCACAAAAATCTTTCAATAAAATTCAGGTGTTAACTTAAAGCATTCCAATAAACAATATTTAACTATTATAATTTAAACAATTGGTATCAGACAATTTAGAAACAGCAGTTACAGCTTTACCATTGAGTAAGGGGGTCAGGAACTGTACCCAGAGCCCTCAGTCAACATTATACTGTTTGCATACTCTTTCAAACATACGAATAAAATTATCAAAAGTATTACCTTCTTGATACTGAGGAAGAGGTTTACATGCTTCTGGGGTACATTTACTCCCTTCCCCATTACTTCCATGACCCTGATGAAGTGTCAGCATTTCTTTTTCATGTTGGCTCTGTCTCTCATTTTCTTTGGCTTCCAGAAGCCATAGTCTCTCTGCTGATTCTATTTCCAAATGTTTGCCTTCCAGTTCAAGTCTCTTAACTCCAGATGGAGTTTTAAGTCCTCTGACGGAAAGATGAACTGTCCATTTACTGAGAGCTGTACATCCGCAAGGCCGGTCTGGCTGTCTTCCTCATTGTCGGTCTGTGATGCAGCTGTGACTAAGGCTGCAATCATTTCCACTTCAGTCAGATTTGCATGTACAAGTCCTTTGGCTTGGCACATCTTAGCCACCTAGTTCCTTGTCTGCTTGCCATAATCTTCTTCCAACGTCCTTGCCTGCTCTTCCTGACTAACTAAGGTAACAAAAATAAATGAAACTATTGTGATATGAAACTCTGAATGTCTGCATTGTGGCTGCTTGAGAGTACAAACACCTTCTTTAGTGACCACTGTTTACAGACTATAGGAGTTCAATATCCACACCACTGAATCCCAATATGTGATGTAGTGATTCCAACACTGGGCCAGTAATCAAGGAGGTGCAATCCTCACCACTGGAACCTGGGGGGGTGTTCACTGTGAAGATAACAGGTACACACACACACACACACACACACACACACACACACACACACACACACACACACACACACACACACACACACACACACACACACACACACACACACACACACACACACACACACACACACACACACACACACACACACACACACACACACACACACCTGGGAAAGGCTGGCACAGGTTTACTAGCTTTGCCTCCTTTTGCCCAGACTATAAGGTAGTTACCACTGCCACCAGAACCCCTTGCCAGATACTTTAAGGCCCTTACAAGGGTATCCAATATACAGAGTGAAATTACTATTAATACAAATGGTAGTCTGACCAACAGCAAGGCTATCGGGAGTGGTCCACACAGTGTTACCAAATAAATATGCAAGTACTCTCAAAAATTAAATATCTCTGCAAAGATCAGACACAATGAAAGGTTTAAATATATTTAATAATAAATAATAAAAGAACATGCAAATAATAAGTACATATTCACAGTGACATCAGAGTTCAAAACCACAGAAAATATTTAAAACAACATTGAAGGACAGGCTCAGACAAATAAGGAAAAATATCTAAACTAAACTTCATTATATTCCTGACTGAATCTAAGAGAATCAGTATTCCCTAATAATGTACTTAATAGAACAAGGCAAACTTTGTGGTGAATGGTTCTTGTTGTCAGGTCTAAAACAGAATACAGAATATTCTGTCTCACTAAGAGACTTCCCAAAATAATATCTAAAATATTACTGGTGGGATAGCTTGCAGAATGACATCACTTCTTGTCATCTGACTTCTAGTTCCCATGCAAAGCATCCATTGCTGGAAGTTGGCAGGACTTAGCAGCTACCTGTAAAAATGCACACACAAGGCTTTTGTTCAGATCTCCGGCAGGTGCTGGAAGTCATAAAACAATTGCATTCTTCCACACTTCCAAGTTAGTAATTAGTTCACCCCAAAGACAATACAGAAAGCTTCCTAGTGCAGTCGTTGAGTCTCTGGCTGCCTGGAAACCTCTGAGATCGAATTGTTATGGCCTAGCCTATAAAGTGATTTACTTTTAGATATTTTTCTAATGTATGCTGGACTGAGGTTAACCCTCCAGTTTCCATTGTTAAAACATGTACATTTAAATAGTTACAATAGTGCATATACATTTTTGTTCTCTCTATTAAGGCATAAAGCGGATGCATTTCCAACACAAGCAATTTACACATACCTTTTCAATAAGTGTCTATACAAATCAGCTTAATATACACATGACATACAGATTTAATACATTTGTAACACCAGCATTTTGAATAAATTACATTGATATTCACAAATGACATGTAATTATTTACAGAATTCCAGCTAGCTGTGCTGGCAGTACCTCCTTTCGTCACAGTAGTTATCTTAAAATGAGTGAATGAATGAATGAACGAATGAATGAATGAATAGAATAGCATCTGTTGGAGTTAAGAAAATGTAATTATATTCTGTAAAAAATGTGATTTATTAGTATTTACCTTATAATCAGAGGCAAAACCAAAATTATTTATAGTTCAATTACTGACTGAAGTATCTCCACTACGAGAAGAGCAGCACATCATTATATCATCTTCAAATGCTATAACTTTATTATAGTTTTATTACTATTTGGAAAATGAATTGTAGTGGTCTAGATAGACAGGCAAAAAGCTCTAGATGTAAATTAAATAAGAAAAGTAAGAAGGGCATCCTTGCTTTATCCCTATATTAGTAGTGAAAGGAATATTATTTTCTCCAGTGATGTAAATAATGTTTGAGCATTTTGTATTTTGCAATCATATTACTTTTAATGTGGAAATTTATATCTTTTGAGAGCTTCAAGTAATAAGTAAAAGTAATGTGATGTCATATTTTGGATGCATCTATTACTAAAACAAAAACAGACCTGCTATGTCATGGTTTGCAATACTAAAAGATTCAAGAATATGACTGTGATTTTCCATTTGCCTGGTAACATAACATCCAGAATGGAAAATAAAGGAAAACGTTTGATAGTAGTTTTTTTTTTGTTCTCTAAGCTAAATATATATTTATAGTTTATACATGGGCTATGACTTATTTGCTTAGTTTTAATATCAGATTTGATCAAAATTTGTCTTAACCAATAGCAGAGATTTAGAGTTACTGATATATTTGTCATATAGATTTTGCAATGAAGTTAGGGTGTAGCACATTAAGTTAAATAACAGTAGTAAGTTACTGATTCTATGATGCACACAAAATGTCTATGTTCTTAAAATAAAGAAATGAAGAGAAATGGCATTGGATCAGAAATTATGCTGGTCTATAATGCAATCACTGGAATGCTGAAGGGTTTTGATTCATAACAGAAACAGAATCATTGAATTAATAAGTGACCTTACTCCCCTGCATGTCATTGATCCCAAATCATGAAGCACATCAATCTTTTTTTCTCTTAATTTATTATAAATTTGTGACATGCATGGATGACCGAGCAAAAATGTAGTATTCACCTTTTCTTTGTGATTTTGAAAATGTTATAAATCAGTATGACTGTAACATCAGCCATAAAACCAGAAGGTATTATTCAATTCATCGTCAGTTTGTTAACTCAGTAATACCTATGTTGTGTGGAATGCCACAACTCTAGTAGCCTAAACACATCTTTACTTTCCAGAGCATTTTCTGAAAAATCAACTTCAAAGCACAAGATAAACAAATGTTACTTTTTTGTGAACAATAAAAGTTATTAAAACTGTACAAATTGCAATATTATCAGTAAGAAATATTCTTTACAGCAATACCTGTCAGTGCATTCATGGTCTTATAAATACTACATTATAATGCACACAAACTCAGAGTTATATTTTTGAAAAACTTTCATAAACAAATTGTCCTACCTTTTAAACAATATGACCTAGACAAATATTGTTAGAACACATTTGTTAATCAGACATAAGCTTTGACAAGGACTGCAAAAATGTCCTCTCTGGATTAATGTCTATTGAGCTATTTGCAGAAATATGAAAACATATGGGTGATTGTATAATTAGCAATATAAATAACACTGAATATCTCTCATGATGCGCAACATACATTACAAATATCAGTGACAGTTTTCTTCAACAATATCTAAGGTTTTACCTGATGCCATGCAATAATGTATTCACTTTTTTTTGAAGTATTAAGCACATTTGAAAATGTTCCTTATTATTATAATTACTAACAACAAATTATACTATCTCCAGTATATTGTGATATAAATAGACATTGATAATGAAATTAATTTTCCTGTCTACTACCATAGCATTTCACACAATATTTTTCAATTACAATCTTAGTGTTGCTTTGTTAATTATTCATTGCCCTTTCTAATACTAGTTCTTTTTAGCTCTTAGATCACTTAGCTAAAGAAGCCAGACCAAAAATGTCTGGATGTCATAAGGAGACATAACGACTTGAATGAGTTAAACCATTTCTCTGGCAGCTTTTAACTGAGTAAAAGTTATTCCAAAATATTAGCATTGATTTTTGGTTCACACATATCTCTCAACTGTCCACATTTTTTGGGGGTGACCCTATTTTTTTTCCAAACTTCTGCTGCAGCCCTCCTTAAATCAGACATTTTGGAGAAGATGTAAGATTGCAGAATCAACATATAAAAAGTGTTCTTAATTTGGAGCTTTTTCAATAATTATTATTTTTTGTTTTGTTCCTAAATCTGGAGTAGAAATGCTAAAGTTGGAGCTTGATACTACGCTCTGCCTTTTAATAATGAAAAGTAATTATAAGAACCAAGGTTTAAGTAGAATTATTTTATCTGCATCTCTGGAGATGGAAGAAAAAAATTGTATCAGATAATGCTAAATGACAATTTTCCAGATCTGCCAAAAAATTATCAGCCAATTTTTTGTAAGAAACTATATTCTGGAGCAGTTAAATTATAAAATGTGATGACTGGGCAGTGACTATTGACTTATTTACATCAGGATCTTCTTTTTCGTATGAAACTAATAACCATATGCTGTAAGATTCCATACCATATTCATAATTTGTTTTTACTGCGTTGTTATATTGTCAATAAACTGTTAAATGTAGACGGGTATATTATTTGGTTAGAAGAAGCTACAACTGCTGTTTGTTTTAAGCACTACTGGAAATAATTGATACACATGTAAGCAAACCTCTCAGTTGTCTAGAATTTGCAGACTATGCAGATTTTTTGTCTTTTTTTACATCCCTCATAAAATTTGTGATTTTTTGGCAAATCATTGAAGACTGAAGTTACTGATGACAAATATTTAAGTTTTATAATTCATATCCTTAAGAAAATGCATGCTAATGCAAACCTTGTTACTGTTTCAACTTTCAAATCTGATAGATCATAGGATCATAGTAAGTTACTAGGCTATGGCCCTAGATCTAGTCATGCATGGCTCACTTTTCCCAGTTATCATTACCCACAAACTAGAATGCCTTTGCTGTGTGTGTGTGTGTGTGTGTGTGTGTGTGTGTGTGTGTGTGTGTGTGTGTGTGTGTGTGTGTGTGTGTGTGTGTTTGTACGTGTCTTAGGGCATCTACAAAGCTACCCCTGTCCATAAGGGCCAGAAGTGACAAGCCAATGGTGAATTTATAATTTCCCATCCATTGGTTCAAATTGCAGTTTAATAGGCTTAGGGAAGAGCTCTGCTTCACATGACAGGGGAGCTTGTTGCAGAGAAGGAAACATAGCAATAGCAATATTTAAAATCGTCACGGATTTTGTACGTCTCTCTCCCCATTATTTTTATAAATGTCCAGTATTCTTGCTCTAAAAGATTTGCAGGTGTATTTGCAAGGTTCAATCCTAAAGCATCTTAGCAATGTTAGAAACTTGTTTATAGCCTTAAAGACACACTTAAGATACCAGGCTTCTCCATAAACTTGCATGTCAATATATAAGGAAAGAGCAGACAAGCTTCACCATAAAAGATAGTGCCATAAAAAAAGAAGCCAGGCTTCTCCATAAAGGTAAAGGACCATATAGGGAAAAGAATAGCCAGGCTTCTCCATAAAGATAAAGGATGGAAAAGGGAAAAGAGCAGCCATCTTTTTTCCATAAGTAAAAAAGATCTTATAGGAAAATATTAGACAGGTTTGTCCATAATAATTAGGAACCATATAGGAAAAGACCGGTTGATGTTGCTATTATGGTTAATAATCAGTTGGCTTCAATTATGTATCTAATGTAAGCACTGGAAGTCACATGATGATAACGCATTTTAATATCCCTATGCTTAATCTGTAGGAGGAAACTCAGGGCTGGATTCATAGGTTCATAGTAGTATACTAGGCTAATGACCACTTGGGCCTTTATAAGACTAGCCAAATATCCCCAATTGTATCCCATGAGTCTATGTGCCTTAGGTGTTATTTTTATGGCATATTTAAACTAGAAAAATATTTACTATCTACCTCTGTCCATTGGAGACAGAGATGCTAGACCCAGTATGTATTTCTGATTTCTCATCTACTGGTCCATACTTAAAACTGATCAGATCAGAAAAGGTCCGGGTCGGTACACACTGTCATGGTTTTGCAGTGATCTAGCTCATAGGTTTGGGTATAACAAGCTAACCAATACCCCTTCTCATGTGGACAGTAGGACTGGTGGATAAAATACACAGGACTTGATTTATAGAAATATACCATGTTAATTTTAGATATGATGCACCACTAGATAATTTACTAAATAATCACCTGCCAGCTTTTGCATGCTGGGATTATGCTCCATCCTCCTTAAAAGACTATGAAAATTAGCCAATGAAAAAGCTTTTCTATGACAATTACTCAATGATAAATTTTTTTTATAGGCTGCTAAGAGTAAATTAAATCAGGTGGGCTGGTGTTTTTTAACAATTCTTCTTGATGCAGGGTGGACATGCAAATCTGTTACTAATACTATATTATGGATCTTAGACCACTATGCAGAGAACCATTCAGGACTAAAACTCTACACTAGAGTTATAAATTGCTGAAGAAATTAAGAATGAAAAATTATGCAGTCTGGACAAAACACAAAAACAAAGACAAACACCACAAAAACATCTGTCAGTACATAGAAATTAAATTTCAACAGATTACTATGCAGTCTAAACAGAGATGTTAAAAACCAGTTCAAAAAAAAGGAATCTGATCAGACTTTCCTCTATATGTAGTATAGATGAAATTCCTTGAGCATCAGTAGACCAAAGAAGAAAAATGAAAAACGTAATACTGCATTCCATTGGAAATAACTGCTGGTGTGATGTCTAAGTGTGCACCTGCAATGAGTCACTTGTTTTGGAAGATTTCTCCTTCTTTAAGTTGGTGCAACTGTGGGGTTGGTATATATGTGTTTGAGTTGTGGGGGGACCTTGCAAAAATGCTTAAAGTATATTTTTCCCCTTATATTTCAGCATTATTTTTCAACATTTTAGCTCATCAGTATTATGGAAATTTGCATATCATAGAAGAATCTTAAAAATCTGTAAAATATCTACTAAGAAAGATAGGGGATAATAATAACAGGCTCCATGTTTCTAGACTCTTAGCTAGAAAAAGCTATTACCTTCCAAGATTATTTTGCTATGATCATTGACAAATTAATTTAGATCCTTCTATATGCACAGCTCATCAACAATAAAATTCATAATGCTTGTAGATCTACATTCTGATTCTTATCTTATAGTTTCCTTGACAAAGAAACACTATGTGAGGTAAAAAGCCATCGTGGATATACTCTCCCTCTCTCTGTCGTGCAAACTACAAATTGTACTTTTTGCACAGGCATTCACACTTCCAGTCAATCAACGCATGATTAAAACGTAGTTTGTAACTTAAGAAACATAGTAAAATTCTTCAAATGCCTGTGTACAGGCCACTTAAAGGGTGGAAAGATATGACTGATAAACACAGTAAGCCTGGCAGCTAAGGTTACAGGAAGAAGTGTGCCTCTACAGATAACGCTTGAATTAGCATTACATCCTTTCAATGCTCAGCATAGTTTCATGCCTGGTGACAGTCTCAGTTCTGTACTGGTTAATAGACTGCATTTATTCTTTTACTGACAAGGATCACATTGCAGCAGTGTAGTATGTTTGATGTTTTATTGAATTCTCTGTTACTACAATACTTACATGAAGCTGTAGTTAGTGAAGTGGTGCTAGACACAGTCTGTATTACAGTTACTTGAGATGCATTACTGAAACTAATTTCTGGCAGGAATCCATCCTCTGTTTCAACCAGTATCCTTCAAGGACCAATATTAGGACCATTATTCTTTAATTACTAATAATATAATGAATTTCATTCAAGACTCTATACTAATAGAATATGTGGATGACTTTTAGATTATCCACATTAAAATAACTACAAATCTGATTTGATATCGCTAAGAGCAGGCTAATTAGAAACCCACTGGCATTATATGATGAGAAAAACAAAATAAATGTTTGACTACAAACTATACAAATACCAACAAGAAAACACAATTTTTTATCAATAGATACTCGCATACAGGAGGTGGAGAGATATTTATGATTACTCATAAACCAGCAACTATGTTTCTATCAGCATTTAGATTATGTTGTAAAGGAAACATAAATAATTAAAAGTACTGCATAGAATAAAATATACCCAAAGCTTAGAAATCAGTTGTGAAAGCAATTATTTCCTCAAAGTGGATACCTACATTAAATGCATTTGCTGACCTATCAGCTCATGTATACATCAATTATTTGAACCATTTTTTTTAATTTATTTTATGTATTTATTTTTGATTTAGTTTACCAGAACTGTACTAGAGGGTTTTCATGCAGATAGTAGATTATGTGTTTAGTGCTCCTGTATATTTCTAAGTAGTCATCACTGCTGGCCACTTGAAAGGATGGGCTGTAGGAAGCTCCCACATCATTTGCTAATGCATTACCTTTCAAACTCATACACAGATGGTTGTGTCTAAATATTGTTTTCCTGCTTACTTGGCACCAACTCATAAGACAACTAAGATCACAAGTTCAGTATCAGTTACCAACTTAAATTTCATAAAATAACCATAATGATAGGGGCTAGGTATTCCAGTTACCACATACCAAGAATATGAAACAATCTATGGGACATCTTAGAAAATTTGCTTCAAAGAATATAATTTTAAAAATAGATACTGCTAGCCATATGCTGTCACATAATCGCACCATAACACTGACCTCTCTTTACTGATTTCAGAGGAAAGAGGTTGGTTGGCAGCCTTTAATTTCTACCAATGTATATATGCAGTTTCAGGATAGGCTATCCTTTAGGTAACTACACAAAGTTATGTCCCCATTTCTGATCATCTTGCTGTTCTGCACATTTTAATACCCTAAATATTATTACTTTAGTAATATGCATATTTATATTTGTTTAAGAAGAATATCTCACTGGACAAACAGTAACACCTTTTTCAGTGGACATCCCAGAAGAAAAGCTCCAGACAGTGCTAACATAACATAACATAACATAACATAACATAACATAACATAACATAACATAACATAACATAACATAACATAACATGACATAATATAACATAGCATAACATAACATAACATAAATCAATGTTTTAATATTATAATAACTTAAGCTCTCCACCTATTAATGGTAAACATTTTAAGCTAGTTGGACAATGATGTTAATAGGCAAAAAAACAGATCACTTCCAGGATGGCTGCACACTGATCAACAGCTTTCCTTCAGCTCTCCCAATGTGAAAAAAGAAACTGAAAGATAAAAGCTAGTAACTCTCACATTTAAAATCAATTCAGTTACTGGCTTGTAAGAAGACTGCTAGGATGTCAGCAAAGAAGAAATTAAGCCTGAATGAAAATCAACTAGAAAAGGTGAAGAGAAAACATTGGCTGGGAGGAAACCTGCAATTGTTCAACAAAATGCAGTGCAAGCTACAGTTTTGGTGCAGGATATTATTTTCAGTAATCTAAAGGAAAAAAAATAAGTCAAATGTGCTCAGAGTTGATTAAAGTAAGCAAAACACTTAAAGAGTATATCAACTCAAATAACAAAAGACTATAAACATTGAAGAAGCTTTAAAAAGAAATTCAGATAAACTGTTAAAACTGCAATAATCTGAGGTCAAAGTGAAGAAAAGGCTGACTGAGTATGAAACTGCTCAACAAAAGAAGTTTATTTTTAAATTAAAAGCAATACTACTATATAAAAATTGAAAAAGAAAATGATCAGAACAGGATGTATAAATCATACTAAGGCTTTTAACATTTGAGATAGCCTTGAAATGTTGCTATTGAAATACCAAGACTCTTTATGTGTTAATTATATAAGATTACTTTGGTGATTCAGTGTATTCCTGACCTTGTATAACAGTATGTGATATTGAATTTCTTCCTGTGTATATATTGTAAATATGTTAAAGTAATAAAACATTTTTTAAAAAAACAAACAGAAAAAGAAAAGAAGTGTCAATGGCACACAGGAAACCATCAGATGTTCTGCTGTATAAAGAAACTGGAAGGAGCAGACTGTTTTAATGTTATGAAGGCACACATATGCAACTGGATAAGCATTTCACATAATGTGCATGCTCCAAATCTGGACCTAAGAATGCATATCTGACCCGTATTAGTAAAGATGCAATGCTACCATCAGAAAGTGTTGATCCTGACAAAATTGTGGCAGAAGGGCAACATATTAAAAGTTGGAGAGAGTAAAGTGTTTGTGGAGAATGATTATTCATTGCACAAAAGGTAGAATGAAGCAAATTTTATTCCAGCAAGCAGGGCATGTCAAGAGGCAGGTGTGAGATTTAAGCTGTTGTGTCCAGCTGTCTTCAGTATATTTTTTCTGAGGTCTCAAAGTTTTTTTTTATGCAGAACAGGCTGAGAAGAAAATACAAACATTTGTCCAACAAAAAGTGAGGCATTGAGCAAAAGAAGACTCTGATTCTCATTTTTCTGAAAATAAAGCCCGTAGAAACTTTGTCAGTGAAATATGTTCAAGGGTTCCAAAGGAAAATGTTTGAGGGAGAGAGAGAATATCACATGATTTGATGTGATGAATCTGGAGTACCCTGGAATTGAACCAGAGTCTGGAATTGGAAGATGGAGATGAAGAGGAAGAACACCAGCAACATGGAAATTAGTGAATAAATGTAAAATTACAAAGCATCAGTCATATTTGTGAAATATGGCAGTGCACAAAAAAGTGAAAATAATAGACTTTGTTGACTTTGTTACATTTCTAGGGGACTTAAAATACTTTTGTACCACTTCATTTCATTAATGTTTGGAAGGACATTAAGACAGAGGAATACTCTACCTGAAAGTAAAACAATTTCAGTTCTTAACAGTATTTCTATAAAACTTTTCATGTTATGTAGCAAATCATTTACAGATATTATATATGATAAAGATGCCAAAATAAACAGATGCTTTTATCTTTATTTCTTCTTTTTTAGTATTAAGAAACATAGGCATTACAATGGAAAAAGAGAAAAAGACTGGACAAACGTATGTTTAAGTTACTAGGCTGTAATTTTGGGTTGGTGAGGTGGGGGTGGGGCATAAACATTCATAGATCATAATACATATATAGTTGATATATTTTCTTTTACTTATGCATATGTGAATGTCTGGATTAAGACACTTGGCTTAATCAAATAGTATGTTTTAAGTGGAAACAAGTAAGGAAGAGAAAAGTGAATATGATAACAAGTTTTCCTTTAACAATAAATATTCAGCATTACTTTAGAAGTTTGCAGCTGGGAAGTACATTTTTTCTTATGTTTTCATGCAGACAAGCTGATTACAGAGCAAGAAAAAAGCAGAGCTCTGGTTTCTTTAAGGCTAAAAGTTAGTGTTTTCTGAAAGAATGCAAGTTGTTCTTCACATCTGGGAGGAGAATATAAATAACACAAGAGCAGATACCAATTAGTGTATATAGAAGCACAGGCAGCAACATGTGTCTTAGCATCAATAACCTTCATTTTAGGTCAGAAAATGCCTGTGTATGCAGTTGTTTGTTTGGGATAGTTGTTCATATTTGGCGGGTTTAATGTCATTATTTTAAGATTTACTTATTTTTGTGTATTTGTACTAAGTTAATATGTTATAAGGGTGTTCCTGTTTTTTTTTTTTGTAGCGAGTTTTCATTAAAACAAAATGTATTGTAAACTGTGACATAGGTTCAAATGGAGATGACAAGAAACAACTATATAAAAAGTCAGTCTGCCAAACATTAGTGGGGACATGTATCACAAAAGTTGGAAATGCACATCTGAAAAAAAAGCTATCATATACAATAGGTGGAAATAATGACTTACCATAATGGCTGCACTTTCCATAGTATCTTGTAATGTGAATTGTCTCGCAGGTATAGACAAAAGAGAAAGAGTAAAGAATGATATAAAGAAAAGTAGAGTGTAATTAACAATGTTAGAATAGACATACTTGAAAAGAACTGAATATATGAATTTGATAAAGAAAGTATTACAGGATGGATATCCAGCAAATGCAGGGGCAAAGGAAAAGGGGAGCAGTTATATTAATTGCTAGAACAGTTCCAATACTGAGATAAGAGCAAAAAATAAAAATGATAGAGTTGTGGTAGTAAGGGGTTACTGGCAAGGAAGGAGGATTACAATGGCATGTATTTATATTTCACCTAAAACTGCTATTATAGAGCTTAAGAACAATTTTAGAGAAATAATCAGCTTTCTGGAGGGAATAGTACTTATAAGTGGGGAACACAATTTAATTTGTAGCAGTGAGGATGTACATGACATCTGAAGAAATTTATGAAAACATTTGGTATGGAAGATGTCAATTCAGTAGTAGGTACTCAGAGAGAATTTGCATATTATTCCTTAGGGTACAATAACTGGGCTAGACTAGACAGAAATTATATTTTACAGGAATATGTGCATTTAATTGAAAGCTTTGACACATGTCCAATAACTATTTAAGATCTCGCAGCAATAATAACTAAGATAAAAATGCAGGAATGCAGGGTAATGAAGTAAAAATGAGAAACTGGGACTTCTGCAAATACCTGTTAAAAGGAGAGGAATTTAAGGAATGGGTAGTAGAAATTATTCTCTGTAGTTATTAGGTAAGACAGAAAGTTCTTCAGAAGTTATAGCTACTGGGTAAGATAAAAGAAAGTAGAATTTAAAATAGGGTGGAAATAAGAAGTCGTTCACAAAGAAAATAAGGGACTCAGAAATTCAAAGATATTATTGGTATGGTAATCAAGAAAAGCTGGTTTTATTTGCAAATGATATTATTTTGCACCTGATGAAAGCAGAAAAGGACATTTCAGTCTTGTGAGACATTCTGAGACAGTTTCAAGTTTTTTTCAAGATATAAAATTAATGAAGATAAAACAAAGGCTATAGCTGTAAACTTTATTAAAACTTATTAAATGGTTCAAAAATATCCATATTTATGAGAACATGAAAGATGAAGTATTCACTTCTATGTTTAAGTATATAAACGTGTATTTATATATATTTTGATAGGATGCTGATTGACAAGTTGTGCTTGATCAATTGCTGTTCAATGGATTATATTTTTGATGAGTTGTAAGACTTGGCTTCGGTGTCCCCTGTTAATTATATACACTATTTCTGAGATCACAGTACAGTGAGAAAATGGCAAATTCCCTGATCCCCACTATACTGCAATCTTGCACAGAACAACTGGTGGCATGTTTGATCACCTGTGCCAGAGATTTCCAGGTTGCCTTAGCAGCAACTTACATATAAATGTACGTATGATTCAACAAACATCATACACATGAAAATAAACTGCCCAAAACCACTTATGTCAATTGTTAAAAAATAACCACTTATGACAATTGTTAAAAAAATATTTTTTTCAGAGGTGCAGGTCTTCCTGCACTCCAATGTGGGGGAGACCTTCCACCCATCGTATATATACCAATGTCAAGGTCACACAATAGTGGGAAAAGTGTAACCTTAATGATCATTAAAAGTGCTTTAGAGAATTTACATTCAAACTAACCACATTTAACAAATACAAGTTAGATAATGGGCTAGTGTGCCATAGTTGTGTGTGTGTGAGTGTGTGTGTGCATGTGTATAGCTATAGATACACAGATAGATCGATAGATAGATAGATAGATAGATAGATAGATAGATAGATAGATAGATAGATAAATAGATAGATATTGCAAGACCACAAAACCACTGAAATAAGGGACAATTTATTTACTTCTGTAGTACAGCCAAGTGGAAGCTAAAGGATATTAAAGATAGCTATGTGGATTGAAGTAGTGGAACGTTGATTGCAGCTATACAGAGGGTCTTGCTTTGAAGTCATTCATGAATTTTCAAAGAAATGGTGCAATGAGCCAACTGAAATAAAAACATGAAAATAGTAAAGTGAAAAAGGTTAGGACAGATGTGAATTCCAAGCATTCATAACAAGTGTGCAAATGCTAAACCTTTTTTGAACCAGCATTAGAATTTTTAGAAATCTATAACCACTGATTACAGGAGATTATCCTCTTTTTGTTTATTTGTTTAAATTATTTGTGTTATTTTTACATATTTAAAAAGATATGTACATGATCATATATGGATTTTTTTTAATTAATACATTTTCATTGTAGTCCGCAGAATTACAATCTCCTGAGTTTAGCCCTAGTGGCAGTTCTTCTTTTCCTGGTACTACTTGTTGGTGGCATCTCTGCACGAAAGCTTCAGAGAAGACGTAAGTTATGTAAGTCATGATTCCATTACCTAAATGTCTTAATTTCTCAGCATGCAGCTTCCATGGGTGCCGGAACCATAGAGCGAGGGGGGAGCCCCCACTTTTGCAGATCATCCATAACTGCTAACTGTCCCATATTACGTCTTTTTTGCGATGACGTCAGCTTGTCCAACCTGTCAGAGTTCAGCTCGCAGCGTGTATTTCTGGGTTTCTGGCTAGAACAGACAGTTATATTTAGCTGTGAAGGATTTATTTTTGGAAGCTGCCTGCTGCCTGGGTAAAAGCTGCTGCTACTCGGAAGATGGAACCTGGACTGTTATTTTCAGAGTGAGTAAGCAGGTGTGTTTGTGTGTGTGTGTGTGTGTGTGTGTGTGTGTGTGTGTGTGTGTGTGTGTGTGTGTGTGTGTGTGTGTGTGTGTGTGTGTGTGTGTGTATGGGTTAGGAATTATATTTATGTATTTGTTAGAAATGTAGAGAATTTCCCAAATGGGGATATAATAAAGGGTACATGAACTCTATCAAATGCTTTGGATACTGCTTCTTTCTTGTATTTCTTGTGATTATAGCAGACTGATAATGTTTCCTGGAGCATGTTGTCATCTTGTGCCCATGTTCTTTTATCAGTGCTCTTTCCATAAATCCTGGCTGGTGTTTTGAAGTTATATGCAATATATGTTGTTTGAATCTGTTGGCTAGTGTTGCAATTAGTAACATGATATCTCAGTTAATTCTAGATGTTGATCCATAGTTGTAAATTAATCTGGGGTTTCTTCCTGGCTTTGAAACAAATATAGTTGACCTGTTCAGCTATAGGCTACTGATACTGTATTCGGGAATATTGTGAAGAGCATTGCTAAGATTGTGTCCTCTTTGGGTATTTTATAAAATATTGTTTTGCATTCATCTGGACTTAGAGTTTTTCCTAAGTTCAATAGGTAAATCACTTCTTGAACTTCTTAAAGAGGTATGTCATGGTATCCTTTCTATTTGGCTTCTGCAGGTGGTATATCACCTTTAAAACTGTTTAGATAGTACACAGTAGCCATTTTTCATTATTTCAGACATCTTTTATTCCTCTTTACACTTTTCTAAGAGAGAATTAAGGTTAGCATAGTTAACTGCTTCTTCCTCTGTCCCAAATGTAAGTTTTTAGATTTGTCTACTTTCAGATTATTGGCAAGTAATCTTGATTTTATCTGCCACTATTCTGTAGAAAAAGTTATATATGAAATGGTAGATCTTGTGCTAATTTCATTTGGCCCATTTTATTTCTATCATCATTTTTCTGTAGTTTTTCAAGGATTTTTCACCTTGATTTCTTAACTTCTTAATTGCATTATTTTGCATCTTTATATGATAAAAAGCTATATTCATTTCCCTTCATCTTTTTACTGCTTTTAGGCTGCCCATCTTATATCTAGTTTAATGGTTTGCTCCATTGGGATAATGTGAACCCAATCTAGGCATTCATTAATCTATTTTTTAACTTGTTCCTCATCCCTTAGGGATTCATTTGTTTGCCATCCAACATGCTTGGGAATCTTATTTTTTCTTATTTCTTTTTCAGTTTTATGATTGGATCTATAATTGCATGGTCAGATATAGTTATATGGTCTACCAGGATCTCTCAGTTTCATAGGTTAGTTTGTTAGTGATAAGAAAATAGTATGTTCTGGACATTTTATGAGATGCCAAAAAATAAGACTATTTCCTCTCTGTGGAATGCAGTTTTCTATGTGGTTCTGACAGATCGTGTGATCTAAAGTAGTTCCTCATGGTTTCTGTGTTAACTTCATCCTGTTTGAGTCTAGCATTCAATCTACCTACAATAGAGTCAAAGGTTGTATTCTATTCTCCAGCTATTATGTCCATATATTCTAATTGGCTAAGCTTAAAATGTCCTCCTAGTGAACCTATGTTGTGATAGCAAATAGTTATAAAAAATTACCCTTTTTAGTTCACCAAGTGCCCCTGTCACACTCCACCCCCCCAGTCTTTAACAGCTTCCGACACCTATGGCAGATTCTTCACCTTGTCTTAGTCACCTCTGTAGGGAGCAAGAACTGCTACATCATGAGGGAGTCATGGGATAATACAGTGAGAGCTTAATATTAGCTGGAGTCGAAGGTTAATACAGTGAGAGCTTAATATTAGCCTGAGTCATGGGTTAATACATTGAGAGCTTAATATTAGCCAGAGTCATGGGTTAATACAGTGAGAGCTTAATATTAGCTGGAGTCATGGGTTAATACAGTGAGACCTTAATATTAGCCTGAGTCATGGGTTAATATATTGAGAGCTTAATATTAGCCAGAGTCATGGGTTAATACAGTGAGAGCTTAATATTAGCTGGAGTCATGGGTTAATACAGTGAGAGCTTAATATTAGCTCGAGTCGTGGGTTAATACAGTGAGAGCTTAATATTAGCCAGAGTCATGGGTTAATACAGTGAGAGCTTAATATTAGCCAGAGTCATGGGTTAATACAGTGAGAGTTTAATATTAGTCAGAGTCATGGGTTAATACAGTGAGAGCTTAATATTAGCCGGAGCCGTGGGTTACTACAGTGAGAGTTTAATATTAGCTGGAGTCATGGGTTAATACAGTGAGAGCTTAACATTAGCCCGAGTCATGGGTTAATACAGTGAGAGCTTAATATTAGCCACTTATTTTAACTTGAATGCATCATGTACAGGTTAACAGTAACAAGATAATCTGTTGGAATACAGAAGGACAAAAATACTGACAATGCAAGCAACGACCTCATAAGGTTACAATACAAAATCCCAAATGACCTAAAAACAAGTACTATGCAGGGGAGCAAGCCCCACTGGTTTCTGTACCCCTGCTACTTTATCTATCTATATATATTTTGCGATTACAGGTTTACCGAACCGGTAATATTAAACCAAAAAAAACTGCAGCACCGAAGCATACTACAGTGGGGATTAGGGAATATAACTGTTTCCCCAGTGTAGTGCGATCTCGGAGTTAGTACATAGATATATATATATATATATATATATATATATATATATATATATATATATATATATATATATATATAAAGTAGTGGGGGGGGTGTGGGACACAGCCCCCCACATGGGGGTGCAGTCCTGCAAAAATATCCTTGTAGTGGTTTTTCTGGTTTAATATTACCGGTTCGGTGAACTGGTAATCGCAAAAGTGCATTTTCATTTAAGTGCACTTTTGCAGAAATGGTGTTGTACTTTTTCTTTTCTAACGCATGAGCTTTTGATGAGAAAAAGTGGACCCATATAAATATATACAAATTCTAAGATTGCAACACAGTGGGAAAAAGGCAAAAACCAAGCCCCCACAGTGCTGCAATCTCATATAACAACCTACAGTTTTTTTATTACATCTTGAAAGCCAGTAGTAAATGCATCAGACATTCTGTGTTTTGACTTTCTATGGTTGATCTTTCAGCCGGCATTGATTTGATCCTTCAGGATTGCCACTGCCAGTTCATCTTCTGGGCTTTGCTGACAAAATTCAACATGCTAATGGAACGACTCTGGGAAGTCTACAGGGCACTATACCCAAATATGAGAAGAAAGCAAAAGCCACTATTCATACCATAGCAATCTCAAGCATGATTCAGATAGGAAACTTCAAGTGGCCATATCACACTTAATGCCTTGCTGTAGGTATGCGTATGTTGTATTGAAAACCCCCAAACATTTCTGCATACTGACTCAGGGCTATCACAAATCGTTTCTAACATGAAGATTAAGAAGAAAAATAACAAAGAATAAGGCAGAGGGAGATATAATGTTTAACAGCAGGCCAGACAATAACATGAACTGGAAGAAAAAGCCGTATCAGTCATTGTTATTGTCATGAACTGAATAAGGTACAAGGGACAGATATTAATATTAGTGTATCAGATGCTTTGTTAGTCAAATGCTTTGTTAGTTGTACATATCTACATTGTTGGGCAGGCATCTGCATAGTTCTATGTCAAAACAAGGGGTCAGTGTCTTCTATCCCCATTCCAGTACCTGTCCTGATCATGAAAAAAAGCCTAAATATGTAAGCAAGGACATCTGCAGATGCCAGCTAAACAAATGAAGTGAATTTAATACTCCAGAAAGTCTTGTGAAAAACATTCCCCCAGATTCATGTAGCTTCCATGCAAAAATAAGCTATTCTTGTACGGAAGGGTCCGCATCCATGTAGAGCAGCAGCTCACCTTGAATATTAATGAAGGCGCACTGCTCAGCTCTTACATGGACATGGTACTGTGTGTGAGTGCAGGGGGTGGGACTGAGAGCAGTGCTCTCACAATACTCATGCCCCCTGCACTCTATAATTGCCATATGGCAATGTAATGGTGGCGATAGTGTCCGTGGACTACTTCCTAACCTGCTAGAGTAAGAAATCCTGCAGGAAGCAAATACATCTGGTGCATACAGACTTAGAAAGTTGATAGAATAACAGGTTATGCATTAGCATGAAGGGTATGAAGTCTAAAACTCAAATGTCTATCAGTATTTTCTAGCCACAATCTTTAATGATTTGCCACTAATCTGCCAGAAAGCCAGAATACTATGAAAATAGAACCAGAAATATAAGGCAAATATCTGGGCAGTCTGTGACAATCTGTACAGTTGAGAGGTATGGCAGACACTGTTAGTGTCAGTGAAGCATTCCTCAAATGCAAAGCCTGCCATGTCATCACCATTGTAAAGGCACAGCCCCCACAGATAATGCTGCAGAAATCAATGTGCATAACCCTACAGTAAAAAAATAAAACACAACAGTTTAATTTTTTTTTGGAGTCCCCAATAAAGTTTAACCATAGCTGGGTGGGTGTGCCCATTGCACAGGTATGCACAGTAGAGTTTAAACATCAAAAGATACATCCCAAATAGATCGCTGAGATCTGAACACCAAAATTTAATATCTATCCACAAACCCAAACGTCCTGCAGGCCAGCTCCTTCTCTCTTTCTCTCTAGGCAAAAAATAGAATTTCCTACCTCCTTTACATAGGACCATACCAAACTCAGAATCCTTCAAGACCCAACTTTTCTCATACCTGTCTTCTAAACGGAAATGCTCCTGCTCTAACCCTACATAAATTCAAAGGAAATTCCCCTTTAAGCTCTCTGTACTCCTTGCTCCACGCTACCCTCAAACTAATATTTTCTATTCTCCTAAAACAAACCTAAGCTAACATTCTCTGATTGAGCAATGTCTCTCTCTTGTCTCCAAGTATGTAAATATTGTAAATAGCATGTAACCCCAGATCCTTATAGTACAGACAGTTGAAACCCGCTGCCCTGAATGGAAATTCCTGTAAACTTTGTTCTCTATTATCTTTAATTGTTTTCTTGATGTACATTTTATGCGTTGACTTTATTTGACTGTATGAATTTTATATTTGTAATTTTACCTTCAACATTATGTAACCTTTATTGTATCATATTGCTTATGGAGCTTTTCTCCCCGGGCCTCCATTGAAAATGGGCACTTTCTGGCCCAGTGGACTTTCCCGGTAATCAAACTGAAAATAAATAAAATAAAAGAAATAAATAAAAGAAGCTAAATAGAAATATACACAGTACTAATAATGAAACTGGATTAGTGTAGTGGTTAGAGTGTTTGCCTAACATACAGTCAGCCATGGGTCACATTTTCATATGTGAAACAAAACTAAAATTTATTTTTCATAAATATGTAGTGAATATTATTATGTACATGCTAACCAGGGTAGTGTAGCAGCCCCAAACATGAGATGTCATTGAAATTTAAAGTTTAAGCAAGAGTTAGCATAGCTAAGCGGATTTGCGCACTGGTAAGCAGGGCTAAGCATCTACCCCTTTAAGCAATAGTTATCTCAGCTAAGCAGGTTTGCCCGGTGCTTAGCTTAGCTCATCAGTTTCAAAACTGTCCAATCACGGTAAAGAGCATGAAATTAACCCTATTTAAACCACGCAGGTGGGAATGCAGCTCATAATCAGTTGTAGCTCCCCACTGTAGGCACTATGGCTAGTGTAAGTGAAGGTGTGCACTTTCGAGCACAGAGCTGGGGTATTCAGGAGTCCAGGATCATGATCAGACTCCTCACTGAAGACAATGAAGGGCGACTGCTGCAGGACCAGTACCAGGGCTCCCAATACAAAGCGAAAGCCTGGGACAAACTTGCTTGAGATCTCACCACTGCCACTGGCATCCCTCAGACTGGTGAGCAGGTCCTGCACCACTTTGCTGACTTGAAACGGAGGAAGAGGGACCTTTTGGACCAGTGGGTCCAATATGCCTGATCGGGGAATGCTCCAGTTGTGTGTAAGTATTAGTCAAAATAAGTGTTCCCAAACTCCAGCCTGTGTATGTGATGGATAGATATGCATAAATGTTATTTCTTATCTCCTGTACAGCTGCAGATGAGAGGGCTATGAACTTGGAAGCCCATGCTAGCAGGCTGCAAAGGCTGTGTCTCGAAGCTGGTGAGTAACAGTCTAGCTGGTATTATGTAGGGCAAACAAATAAAATGCAGTAGAATGTCACCTTGCAGTATTTAAAAATGGGTATGGTTTGCAATGACTGAAGAAGCCAGTAGGTGAGTAATCGTGACATACAGGTTATATATCAATAAAAGTGTAAGTACTTGTCAATAAAAGTGAAAACACCAGACTGGTTGTGTGTACTCTGGTATTGTATGAACTTGAAATATTTCATGCACCAAGATCTGATATCAGAATAGTAATTTTGTGTTGACCACTGATTTCCACACTGTGCTATAACAAAAGGTATGTATAGGAATGTATGTATAAGAATGTTGTAATCACAAGGTCAGATTGTACAACCAAGAGAGAATTAGACAGAAAACATTCACAAAACAAACAGCAGTTTCTCAATAGATTGTTCTGATGAAACATAAACTTGTATTTTTAGCAGAAACAGCCACAGATTGAATCCTGGGAATGGTAGTAAGCTGTATGCATAATTTCAACTAGGATTTATGAATATGTGTAGAAACAGTCAGGTAGTGTTAACAAACATTCCCTCCATAGGTGTTCCAGGTAAGAGATAAGGTAGGTTTAAGAAGGCCATATTCAACTGTGTTCAACCCCCATGATCCAACTGCAAGGCTGCAAATGACAGCAAGTTAAGTACATACACCAAGTGGTCTCCCCTAAAAAATTTTCAAAGTGTCATGCTGTTATAGTGACATACAGATTATATAGCAAGAAAAGTGTAATTACCTGTCAATAAAAGTGAAAACCCCAGACTGGTTGTGTTTACTCTGGTACTGTATGACTGGAAAGTTTCATGCACCGAGATCTGATATTAGAATAGTAATGTTGTGTTAACCATTGTTTTCCACACTGTGCTATGTCAAATGTATGTTTAGGAATGTATATATAAGAATGTTGTAATTGCAAGTTCAGACTGTACAACCAAGAGAGAATTAGACAGAAAACATTCAAGCAAGTGCAGCAGTTTCTCAATAGCTCATTCTGATGAGACACAAACTTGTGTTTTTAGCAGAAACAGCCATGGTTCGAATCCTGGAAGTGGTAGTAAGTTGTATGCATAATTTCAACTAGGATTTTGAGAATATGTGTAGAAACAGACAGGTAGTGTTAACAAACATTCCATCAACAAGTTTTCCAGGTAAGAGAAGTATACATAGATATAAGAAGGTTTATTTATACACTGAGTGCAAACATACCACTGCCCAAACCAAGGCCATAGGCTATTGTAATAATACCTGTAGAGTAATGATTAGAGCAATGATCAGTAAAGCTGTGAGCAGTGCAATAATCTATATTTGTTAATTGACATCTCTCTCTCTCTCTCTCCTCCACCTTATCTTTACCAATAATCTAAACACATAAATGAATGGGTATGTTTTTCACCAAACCTACCGTTGGGACATATTTCCTATTGTTCTACAAATATTGAAATGTATTCCAATTAATGTTCCCTGTTCAAATACTATCATCGGTGGCCTGTTGCTATCAATGTAACCTGCATGCTGGTGTAATGCCTACTGTGGTTCCATATATGCATGTGTTCTGTTTGCTATGCAAATATTCCAGATTTGTTGTTTTGGGTTATAGGAATACTCATGCATGCTATTATAGCTAATCCTGGAATGTGTTGACTATTACTAACCCACATATGTTCTAAAACTGCAACACCATAGCATGTCTGTAAAGGCCGGTCCCAGTAGATCCATCTCTCTCACCTCATCTGGCCATTGCACTGGGCCCCAGAACATCTGGGACCCACCCTGGGACATCCTCTTCTGCTGGTCCTGCACCACTTTCAGGTGGAACCACCTCAGGGGATGGGGTTTGGTGTGTAGCGAGGTCTGCAAGGAAATGGGAGATCTGCTACTCCAACTTGAGGGCCGTGTGGCACAATTAGAGTGTCAGCCTGCCCATCCTGCTCAGTCCACAGCACAGCCACCTTCAGGGCCATGACGGTGCAGTGGTGACTGCCCATGGGTGGGACTTCAGTCCCACTGTATCCATTTGGGGACTTGTGGGCATCTGATACTAAACACCCCTCCCCGTCCAAGGTGTTTACCCCCCCATGTGTCATATACCACCCCTGTCTGCTGTCTTCTCTGTCTTCCTACCCAACTTACCTCCCCAAATATACCTACTATCCTTCCCCAACATCCTACTCTCACCTAAAAAGAAAAAGGCAATCTGTTCCCTAAAAAAATGTCACCCAATGCATAGCTGTCTATTTTGCGCATGTGTCGACTGGACACATGTAATCTGGTCTAATTAGCTTCACAACACATTATTGTTGTCCTCACCACTCTCTCAGGGGTTTTAGTATCCAAATTTGCCTTCAAATTCAGTATATTTGCACAGCTGTTGCTGTAGAAGAAATGGACAGCTATGGATCTTCCCTACTCCCGTCCTGCACATCCCTACCTATCTTTCATCTTGTTCTTCCTTCTTCATGTCCCCCTTTTCACCACTTTCCTATCACCTCTTTTTTTAAAGAAATTAGCGCAGGGGTAAGCGGGAGTAAGCAGCAGAAAGCAGCAGTGAGCGAGTTTGTGTGATGCTAAGCGGTGCCTACACAGGTTAAGCATATTTACGTTTAACCATGGTTTAGCAATGCTTAGCTTTATGCAAACCCACTTACAACTGCTTAAAACTGCTTTAATCACTCTGTTTCCATCAGCCACTCTTCTGCTCAGCAACAAAATAAACAGCCCTGCCAAGACTTGGACTCAGGACCCTGCACAGGATAGTCAGAGTGCATACCACTACACCATCTGAGCTATGAAACTGATGGCTGCTTTTTCAAATATATCATTCAGTACAGGTATAGAGTAGTAGGGAAAAAAACACTGTGGAATCCCCCATGTTTAATATATATATATATAAATATACACATGATAGATGCGTATGGTGAGAGAGACATATAAGAAAGTATTTACTGCAGATATAGTGAGATATACATATGAGACAAATACATGTAGAATATATATATATATATATATATATATATATATATATATATATATATATATATATATATATATATATATATATATTTATAAAGAATATATGTATATATATATATATATATATATATATATATATATATATATATATATATACAGATATATGCTCACAACATGTAGTGCTATCATACCTCATTACCATACGTCAACAGCTGTTACTGCAAGAATTAGGGACAAAGGCTGTCAACATTGGAGGACTATGGGCCAAGACTAGGGACATAATGTACGTACTGCAGGTATTAGTGTAGAATGTTGCTACAGTAACATGATTTGTGTCAACATACATGTGCATAGGGATGTGTGTTCAAAAACTGAAATGTATGCCAGCATTTACTGACAGAAATCCTCACATCCTCACAGTGATGTACCAGAAAAATGGACAATAATGAATCTGTGGAACAGACCAGAAATATGAACAATAAACCTGGACAGTCTGAAACAATCTGGCTAGTGGAGAGTTATGCTCAGAACAACATAGTGCAACAGAGTATAACCAGGCCTGACAAATAGGGGAGGGCATGAAAATGTGGATATATTTGAAATACTGGTGTAGATGAGCTGATACAGTTGATGCAGTAACACCCTCCTGTCTGTTCTAACATCTACTGAGTGGAATAGCACAAGTCCAAAACCCAATCATTTCCCAGTAGTTAGTCATGTAAATCTTCACATCCTCCTACTGATGTCAGAAATACACAATGCTTATGGGGGTCAGGCAACAGTACATATGCTAAATATCTGGACATAACATGAAGTAGGGAAAATACACTGAGCTGCCTAGGTTAGTGAGTTTACCTATCATTCCAGAGTTGGGGGTGATGTCAAAAGCCTTGGCAAGGTCTAGATAGGCTGTGTGAACCACCTTACCCATGTCTATGGCTCTGGTAACTGCTTCAAAGACATTGATCAAGTTTAGGACACATGATCGACCTTCCACAAACCCAAACTGGGTGGGTGCCAGAGTTGGAGGTTACCTATGTCTTTGTTTATAAGCTCCATGATGATACATTCCATGGCCCTGCAGATCAGGCTCATCAGACTAATGGGGCAGTAGTTCCTGGGGTCCATGGTGGCTCCCCCCTTTTGGAGTGGGATAACCATAGCTGTACACCATTCAGTAGGCACAAAGCCTGAAGTGAGGCTATGACTGAACATGGTACTTAGGTGGGGTGCCCGTCCATTTTGAGGTTCATGCAGAACACAGCCTGTGATGTTGTCTGGTCTCATAGATGCTGTATTCTTGTCTTTGGAGAGTGAGATTTCTACTGGTGTGGCCATGATTATGGGGACTTTTTATCCTTCCATTATTGAGATGGGCCCTTTAGGGGGTGAAGGGGGTGTCCAAAAAACATAGTAATCTGCAGTTAATATCAAAATATCAGATCGATATCCAATAGGAGATACATAAAAACATACAGCGCAAACACCAACAACAATATAGTCAGTACTCAGAGTCCCAGCTTTGCATGCAGGAATGAATGGTTCTAGTACTACCATTTGCAATCTAGTTTTACTTGGAAAATCAGTGTCAAAAGTACTAATGTAATGATACAATATGTGTTAAACTATTTTTGTCAACCAGTGCACTGTAGCTGGTGTTACATGCAGTTGTGACTGCATATAACCTGGGATACTACCCATGTATGAAACAAATACAAATATAAAAGACTGTGGTACTACCCATGAATACCCAGGTGTCCCATACAGTAGAGTCACACCCTTTGCTATTGTAATGACAGCACGTAGAAGCAGGTTATGTACAGGAAATTAAATGCACTTATCAAAGATGTCATTACCCTGCCATTTTATCAGACCGGAATGTGATCACTGGCTACCAGGGCTGAGCTATGCTTAGCGGGTGTCAGCATTGCTTAAATGTGAATGCTAAGCAGATTTGCACACTGGTAAGCAAAGCCTACACTGTATAAGTGCCTATTTGTTTAACTGTACATTAGCACCGCTTACCATCATGCAACCCCACGCAAAATAAAGCTGTTCAAAACTGCCTTAATCACTCTGTATTCAACAGTCCTTGTTCTGCCTAGCACCAAAATAAACACCCCTTACAGGTCTTGAACCCAGTAATATGCACACCATAGATAAAGCACTTTACCAACAAGCCACCTCAAGTGTATGGTTTAAAGATGTTTTCTCAAACATACCCTTCTTTACAGCCAGTTTACACTAGGGAAGAGACACTGTGCAATTAGGATGGATTGGTATCTACAAATATATATGCCTGAAAACAAACGTACATAGAGAGAGAGAGAGAGAGAGAGAGAGAGAGAGAGAAAGATGTATGGAGATACGTATATGTGTATAAGAATATATAGATATATTACCAAAAAGTACTGAGGTGTATATGTGTGTATAAATATATATATATATATATATATATATATATATATATATATATATATATATATATATCTGTGTATGTATACAAATATTTACATGGGTCTATATCACATCATCAAACGATGTAATACTGAACCCAAAATCCGAAATGCAAAAATAGCGAAGCCACAGTACATCGATTTTTTTCACAGGGAAAAAAAATCAGTAGGCCGTTTTTAGGGCTTTGCTATTTCCTTCATGTATGTATACAAATATTTACATGGGTCTATATCACCTCGTCAAACTTGTATAGGTTCGATGTAATATTGAACCCAAAAGTCCAAACATATGCTGCTGATAGACCACCCATAACTGGGGCAGCATGCACAGTTGCATACAAAAGGACCCATGACAGTCACATCTGCCCCCCCCCCCACAGTCCCAATAAATAAGTGGATAGTTCACTGCTACAAAATCATGAAAAGCCATATAAAATGGCCAGACATACAGCAACCTCTTAGCAAAACAACGAAAATGACTGAACATAGCCTAGAGGAATACAACCAGACAGTAATTCACACATGTTTATTATACTCGGATGTCTTGGCCAAAGCCTTCAAGGAGTAAAGCATTACAACAAAAACTTGCCATAATCACAAGAAGCAAATAACACTTAATTACATAATTAAATATACAGCCACCAAGTACACCCCTCATTTAACCCCCTAAGGGATAAAGTATCACATCTAATACTAATACATTGAGTCTGTACATAACAATTGTCCTTTTGTGAATGTTTCATCAAACTGAGGAACAGACCTTTTCCAAAACAGTACCTTGAAACCCAGTATGGTCCTCATGGTGAGAGTTATTCAACTGTATGGCTATAGAACTGTCATCTTTCTTATCAGTAATATGTCTCACATGGTCTAACAGCCTAGTTTTAAAACATGTGTTACCCTCCCACACATAAAGTATGTTACAAGGGCATCTAGGAGCATTCACCATACAACAACCTCTTGAATGTACAGACCTCAACATGTTTTCCAGCCTTTTCCCTCAGCAGGAATGACAGCACTAAATAATAATAGACCATTATACCTATCAATCTCCTACTGTATATCTGGACAAAGCCTGATATAATTGCTGGACAGAGACCCCAAATACATGTCCAGATGTGAAATATTACTGTTATAAACCGAGAAAGTTGCTGGTGTTACAGAGTTTGTTGTAACACATATTTTCTGAGGGATATAAAGTCAGGACAACAAATGGATGTAAGCATTTACAGATTGCAATCACCAGAGTAAGCTACTGATTTGCCAAGGACAACACCTCTCTGGGGAACAGACCAAACATAACAGGCTAACCTGTGGCCATTATGTGGATAGCCCTACAGTTGAGAGCTATGCAGAGACAGAACTTTGTCAGAGTGAAACCCATGCAGACGTACTATGTGAAGACAAAAGTTGTTAAACTAGCAGTATTCCAAAGATATAACAGAAGTATTCACATTCTGTCCTTAAGTCTTGACCCTTCTCCACTATTTAGTTGGCTTGTCTCCACAAGTCTTGTTGTAAGAGGTAGAAGCTCACACAACTCCAGGATGTCTTCCTCACAATTAAGAGAAATGGCCAATGCCCACATGGAGTACTCAATTATAGGAGTGTGCTGCCATAACATTGGCTATTGGAAGAACTACACAGCTGCTCTGCATGCAATTAGCAAGTGGGGAACACCAATAGGTGCACAGGCCATCACCTGGTCATGAGCATCACCTACAAAAGCCATGTTGCCAATTATTCAACCAGCTCTATTCCAGTAGTGCACAGAGAGAGAGAGACAGAGAGAAAGAGAGAGAAAACAAATGAAACATAAACTGAAAAAGAGAAGAAAAAAAGGTAAGTGGAACATGTAAGCATGTAACTGAATGTAGTACTTGGTCTGTAAGAATAGGCAATATCATTTTGAAGAATAATGTCCCAACAAGACTTGCTGTACTAATGTCCTGCTGAATAGCTGCTATGGCCATAGCATCAGGCCTTCTCTGCAGTGGGAGAGATCACAGCCATACCTCTAAACTGTACAGATCTGCACAGAATGTCTAGACTTTCCCATCATAGATTTTTTTCTGTTCCTACTGAAATCTGTACTTTTCTGGCAAATAGCTGAGGATTGAAGTCATCAAGTAATGACAAACACATGAGTGTGAGACTCCACATCCTTAACAATATTCATGGTAATACAAAATGTATCATTCTACAAATTTCATAAGTTTGTAACAGGAATATTTAAAGTCTGTCCCTATCTATCTCCCCATCATTTTAGGCTTTGTCCACATGTGATGCTCTAAGAGGTTGCGAGGTAGGATCACAGCTCAGGAGCCTGACTCACCCTGGGAAATGACAGCTCACATATGGCAACACTGGGGTGTCTGTCAAAACAGTCATGACTGTGCCACTGCTAGGCCAGTAAATGGGATGTTGTCCATATCCATATGTTACCTGTGAATATGAGTATGACACATGTTTGTCTTGTAAAGCTAAGAGACCTATATAGGGCATGTGCATAGTAAAGTACTGCTGCAAACATGTGTTGAACTGCATGTGATGTATTGAATTAATAACATTCAACTGTACAGTGGTCTCCTGGACAATAAGCAGATTTGTGAATGATATCTGTAGCCACATACACATATACCTGTGTTATATCAGCCAAACTATTGGCAAGTCTGTAAGCAATGACAATGTAACATAATAGCCTACTTATGACTGTTATACATCTTCCAGGTTATCACAGTGGTGTCAAAGCCTACTGTGCAATCAACGTAGTAATGTATGGTGCAGCTATATTAATACAGTATCAATATTGATGTCCCTTTTGTCACCCATTATCTGTGCCATTGTCCAGGCATACTGCTATAACAGCTTGAGAAGTATGATTGAGCAGCAAGACTGTAAATACAGAGTGCTATACTAACATAGAACAGACATGTATAAAAGATATCCCCTGAGCACGTGTATGTATGTATCATTGCTCACAGACTTGCCAATGGTTTCGCTGACATAACACAGGTATGCACCATCTCTAAGGTCCACAAAAAACTAGGCTCCCTCTATAGATGCAAAAGGTATCTCACCTCAGAATCTCATATTGCCATAGCTAAAACTCATCTTCTGTCCACACTGCTATATGCCTCTCCCTCACTAACAAACCTAAATAAAACTGACTTAAACAAACTCTCCACCTGCTACAATAAATTGCCAGATTCGCCACCAATACCAAGTCACGTTCCCACCATTGCCTTGCCCTACAAACCCTACATTGGCTAGAATTCCCCAACCTTCTAAATTATCACCAACTAAACTTAGACATCAAATACTGAATTACCCTGAAAAAACACAAGCCTTAAAAACCCTCCTCAACTTCCATAATCCAAACAGACAACTATGTTCTACCAACAAAGCCTTAATTGAAACCATCACCTGCAAAAACAACTCAGGGGAATCTCTTTTTGCTCATGAAATTGCCAAAACCTGGAACAGACTTACTCCGGACCTTAGACTTCTAAATTCTACCTAGGTTCATAGGTTCATAGGTTGGTACTAGGCTATCAGCCCTAGGGCCTATGCAAGCCTAGCCATAACAATTCCCTGGCTATTTCTTTCCACAATATTTACTTCCCTGGACCCCTTTCTAGCAGTGTGACTGACGTGATCCCCGGAGTGAATTTCCTATCTCCTATCCAATCATCAAGGTTCCTTTTGAAGAGGGCCAAAGAGGCGCTCTGCTTGACATGTATGGGCAGTCTATTCCAAAGTATGGGGAGTCTCTGGGTCAGGAACCTATCCCTCCAGCATGTTTTGTTCATTGTGATGACAAGGTTTAGATCCTTGGAGCGTGTGCCTCTGAGGGATTGGGATTTCTTTAAGTGTAGCATGTCCAACAGCTCTGGGTTTGACATGGCCTTGTATGTTAAGCAGAGATTGCCTCTGAGTAGATGATATGCAACAGAGTATAGCTGGAGTTATTTTTAGATGGTCAGCATAGGGCATCCGCTTTAGGCCTGTGATTCTTTTAGTGAGGTATTTCTGTGGCCTTTCCAGTTGTTGCAGATGTCTTGAGAGGTACATACCAAATGGGGCGTTGTATTGTATAATGGGTCTAATGAAGGATGAGTACAGTGGGACAATGACCTCCTTTTTTGGATGAAATCTAGACATCCTCTTTTAAGACTCACCTAAACTTATATCGCTACTCCAGCCACCTATGCAACTGTAATAAGCCACCATAAAACAACATACTACTACAGGGAAACCTTTTCACAACTCAAGTGCATCCTCTGCCAGGGTCACTGTTCAGTTTGTACTATACTCCTTTGAACTCATCTTAATGCTCACTGTAAATACTGTAAATACTTGTACAAGTAGTCACCTGTTTACCCATCCATCAGTGTAATACAGCAACTATGCTCATCCTGTATAAAAATGTTTCACATTTTTATCCAGCAATTGAATTCTCATTGCTACTATCTAAAATATATTTATATTGTAACTTCTACCTCCAAATTTATATTTATGCTCTGACCTCTTGTAAGTAGTTTTGTAACTTGTTATACTATGTTAAAGTAATCTACAACTTCTTCTCTCATGTTATTGTAAATTGCATTCTCTCTCTTTAATTATGCTGGAGCTTTTCTCCCCAAGACTCCTCTGAAAATGGACACCTGCTGTCCAGTCTGACTATCCTGATTAACAAATGTGAAATAGGTAAAATAAATAAATAATAAAATGTATGCGTATGTTCATCTGGAAGGAACAAAACTAATCACATGTGTTTCAAGCAGTTAGGTACATAGGTTGTGCATGGTGCACATGTGTGTAATATCAGTGTCAGTGCATACAACAGACATAAATGTGTACAGCTAATAGTTGTTGCATTTCCCTGACACTGATATAGTTACTACAGTAGGCATGATTATCAGGTAGTAATCGGAGAAGTGTCCAACTGTGTTATGACCCTCTGTCCATGCCTTCCACTACCAAGTATATCAACACCTATACACACTGGATATCACAAGTGTACACAGCCCTGTTGGCAGGTTTGTGTGCTGTATGATAATGAGACCACAGAAAATCATTTCAAAATGTTTCTCATCTTGAATGTGACCCCTAACCTGTACAGTTCCATTGAAAAACAATCAAAGGTGTGTCCAGGATGGTGAGCAACTATTGCCAACCGAAGATGTGCCATGATGTTGGAGTCCAAACCAATACGAATGAATGCTGTAACCATCTGAAAAGGCGCATACACAACATATCCATTTAAGGATGTGCACACTCATTCAACTGGCATATTGTACTGATTATTATTTCCATATGTTATCACAGACCAGATTGTTATGTTTTCAACTGAATTGTGCAGGCTATAGGTCACATGAAAGGTGGGGATTGTTTTGAAATGCATTATCATGGTGTCATGTTTCAATTGCACATATACCAGGCATTATAACAAGGGTGCATACCCTTTATATCCACTGTAGCTATATGGACTCAGCAGTACCTGACCTGTATAACCAGCCTCCACCAAGGTAGAGTAATCCTCTTTGGTGGACAGCAGCAATACACAAACCACATAATAGGTTGCTATATTGGCTGTACAGGGACACATAGGTGCAGGTGACAACTTGGAAGCAAGTCCACCTCTATCTGAGCAAGCATGTAATTTCACAGGTGACTTCATGTAAGGCTGACTATGAGTACAAATCAGACATATCCACACCACCAGGGAAAATCTGCAACAGTGTCCCCACATATGTTGTCAGTCTCAGAGGAGACAACACAATTCGCCCTGTACTGGGGGTTAACAACACCTCATACACACATGCCATAGATATGGGCAACCTGCATCAGATAGGTTAGGTGGAACATCTCCACCCTGTCCATCTCAGTTGTATAGGGGATATGCACATCAACCCCACTCCTCCCTTCAGCAATGGTGAGCATGTACATACTGCCTACTGATGGCAACAACAGCAAATCTCCATGGGGCATAATAACATCACTGTCTGGCTCTTACATGAACTCAGGCATGTGCTCACAGCTCCATCACACATCACAGTCAAACACAGACCTGCGACCATCCACACACCATCCCCATGGAAGATGGCCACTGTCAACCCTCTACACATAAATGAATGGAGAATACAGGATTATGCAATTAGGTGACCGACATTGGATGAATAAGACAGCTCTGGGACAGGAGTTTAATGCAAGCAGATGTAGCCATGATAGATTGGAGGGTTTTGGTATAGTTTGAATTATTTGCAAGTAATATCCACTGTTGATGTGCAATTTGACAACCATATCAGGTCCTGTGACCTTTTTCTTGTTTATGTCTTCCAGGTAACATGCAGAGGGCTCCCCTACCAGCATTCTCTGTTGGGGATACTGACATCATCACTCAATATGTGATTGAACGTTATGCCCTTTTATATGGACGGAGAGCAGAAGATGTGTGGGAGAGGACTGCCCTGTGTAACACTGGTCCACAGGGTAAATGATGCCGGCCTGCACAGCAAGATCTATCAGACATGCCACAGAGCTTATACATTTCCACCTGGTCCAAAGGTACTTCTAAGATGGATGACATCAACAGGACTACTACATTGGGGTAAGCAGAGGTGTAAAGGGTAGTACACAGGGCAATAATGGTGTATCCCACACACTACATGATTCTCACACAAACACACTCAGACATCCAAACAGTTGCCAATAGGGAGATTAGAACTCCTGCTGATCTAGTTACTGCTACTATAGTGCTACACATTTAACAAACTTGCCACCGAGATTATATATTTTCACCTAGTCCAATGGTGCTTCTAAGGTAGATGACGTCATCAGGACTACTAGACTGGGGTGAGGGGAAGTGTGAAGGGTAGTATACAAATCAAAAATGGTATAAGCCAGACAGTACATCACACACACACACACACACACACACACACACACACACACACACACTCACTCTTTGCCAGTATTGGGATTAGAAGTCTTGCCTAACTAGTTACTTTCACTATAGTGTTATGCAGTTACTGCATGCGCTACAGAGCTTACTGATGTTTCACATGTCCAAAGCTGTTGATAACTGCGCAACTGAGGGAAAATAATACAGGTGGCAGAAAGTCTGCCTTCAGTTCCACCATTACATCATGCTAGTTCTTTCTGTCTTGCACTTCAAATAACATTATGGCTTGGCACTTTACAAGATTAATGTATCAAGAAGTGTGGCACACCTAGGAGCCGTCAGCAGTACTTGTTCATCGCAGAAGTAGGCCCAGTACTTACTAGTTATGTCCACCCCTCCTGGCATGATTAAAGGGCAGTTTTCTGTGTTTCTCCCATTAACCTGGTGCACTTGTCAGTTCTGAGGCACTGTTGAAACTGCCTCATGTACACAGGCAACCCTCCCCTCTAAAGTCCAAACACTCAGACCTGTGAGAGTTACCCATATATCACCCAATGTGGACATATGCACTCTCCAGCACAGTCTGGACTAGCAAGTCAAGAGGATATGATCAACACCTGCACCACACCATGTGGAACACATAGCTCACCATGACACTCACTTTGACAGCCATGACATACAGTGAAAAGCCACACACCCACCTTCATAGAGGCACTCAATGGGCATTTACCCAAACAGCACAGACCAGCAAGACATACACCCACTCAGACATCAAGACAGGGCATATGCCAAGGGGCACATATTTAACCTACACAGTGTGCCCCTCAACCTAAGCTCCTATTGCTAACCACCTTGCACAATACAGTGATCATGGGTAGGTCAAAACTGAGGCACACACATATCCCACTCACTAAGTTGAATATGGAGAAGGAAACAGAGAAATACCTATTACGTGCCAGCATCCAACACATGACACAGCCAGTCATGGCACTCCACAACAACTGGGGTTATCACTCTGTATCCATGTGGGTGTGAATGACCTGGAACATGAATCCCTGGACTACATGACAAGAGACATGGTTGAACCCTCTGATTATGTGGTTCAGTAGGTGTGAGAGTAGTCCTGAGCAGTGTACCGCCGTAACCCAGAATGATGCTGCGGTACTATCAACAGATGATTGACTGCACTGATGGCTTACATGTTTAGTGTCGTTCTCACGGGATCCAGTACGTGTCTGCTTGGGATGACATGATTGGCAGATCCCAATGACTGGCCACAGATGCCCTAGATCTGTCAGCACTGGGTTTCCAGGTACTGGCTAGGTGTCTTGCCACCCCTATGATGCCTTATTAGGCAGTGTTCCTAATGTAATTACCACCATAACAGCTAGACATGTATGCAATATGAGGGTCATGCTGCTCAACTGTACACATTTAACTGTCAGGATGCAGTCACTCAAAGCACTTGTTGGAGTGGAGAATATTAACATGTTTGCTGTAATGGAAAGGTGGTTCAAAGCGGCATACAGCAGGCCTGCAGTATCAGGCTATAACACATTCCACAGCTGTCAGCCCCCAAACATGGACCACACCTCCACAGGTGGTGTTGTCTCCATATTCATTATGGATAGGAACACCTCCAGACTAGTATCCCAGCATAATGCATTGGAGATACTTCCAGTACACCTGCCTTGGGGTAATATTGCAATCCAGACCATAGCCTGCTAGTGGTCCACATATATGTCCCTAGACTGCCAATACACATTCCTCAACACCCTGCCATCTATGATGGTCCAACACAACACTGACATAGCATGAGAGTTCAACTACCCCTCCATCACCTGGAGAAAGTAACCAAGTGCCAGTACAGTGGCCCAACACTTCTTGGAATTCATCATTTCCACTGCCCTTGACCAACTCATACTGACCCCTGGTAGAGGATGCAACAACCTTGACCTGTGTTGACTACTTTAATATGGGACTGTTACACATCCACTGTTGTCAATCCCTGCATGGTGAGATCCACACAGACTGAAATCAACATGGAACTCAATATGTCAGCCACACCCCCACATAGGTAAACACCTTGCAAACCCTCTCCAAAGCTGACTTTGCAGCCATGAAATCAGGGGTGGATGACTACACTGTACCCATGGCAATGGGAAACAGCTGCATGACTGTGGAATCATATAATACATATGCACTGTTCAAGTAGGCACATAAATGCATGGTATTAGCCAATGCCAACAAAACCCAGACACTGTCCTGCAAACACTTGGAGACAAAGTGATGGTCCCCTGCCATTACTAACGTGTACTACAGAAGGAGGACACTGTTGCAGAGAAAGGTGGTGTCCCATGACTGTTGAACTCCTTTATTAGAGTCAAACACAACTTGGGATCCCTAATGGAATCCTCTACAGGCATCTGTGGAGGCAGACAAGCAGGAGACACTGACGACAATCACAACAGCCTTTGATACATATATCAACAACCTCCACAGTATTAAACACAAGTGCTGTGAGTTACTGCACAATGTTAATACCTGTCCTGAGACAACAGATATTGGCACCAGTCTTGGCAACACATTCAGTGCCAGCTTTACCCCTCTCTCCCTCCACAAGTGAAGTGCTTAGTGTATGTGTTCTCACATGCTGTATCCTGTTTCTGTTCTAGGCATTTGTGTGTGACCAGGATGTGGCCCTGCAGCAATACCAAGTGGATTGGCAGTGTGGTAACACATACATCATGTCTTAGGCAGGGTGTAGCTGAATCTGCCCAGATTTCCCAGGTTTGTAACACAGTGCTTGCATATGCCTCACAGATTATAGGGCTGAGGGTTGTACATAGGTGTATGTTGATTTACATCTGTTGTAGAGTGGGGAATGATATGTGTTGTGGTTTGGACACACCTCTGATTGCTAATAATCATGGCCACAGGGGATATTCATCAACCAAACACTGAAATCATCTTATACACACACACACACACACACACACACACACACACACACACACACACACACACACACACACACACACACACACACACACACGCACACACACACTTGCCAGTACTGAGATCAATAGGTTCATTGCTTCATAGGTGTGTAGTAAGTGAATGGGCCTGAAGGCTCTACAAGGCAAGCCCAAGGGAATATACAGGCAGCAGGCCACATGACAATAGTCCCCAGTGTGGCTCAGGAGTATAATCACTGGAGTGGTCCCTGGGGTGGGTATTGTATTCTCCATCCACTCATCCAGATTTCTATTGTGGGTAGCTAATGATGTGCACTGCTTCACATGTATGTGATTTATATCCCATTACATGGACAGTGTCTGGGTTATGCACCTGTCCCACATACATGTCCTTTGAACTGTGGGAGTGTGCTTGAGGTCTCTGGGGCATGTTGTGTGGACAGATGGGTATCACCAGATGTAGCATTCCTGACCCAGTTTGATGATACATGGCTGTGTAACTGAGGTAGTGATTGCATCTACATAGACAGTATGATACGGTGATTCATTGGAGTTATTGGAGTCTGTCCATACAGGACATATGTATAAGGCATGGTATTCCCTTTGTGGGGTACTTTTGCAGACTCTACAGTTGTTGCTGGTGTCCATTGGGGAACATGGCAAAAGGGCCACTGTACACATTGATTGGGCTACTGAGGGGATGGTACAGGGTGACCATGTCATGTTACTTGCTGGATAACACACACTTAGTCAGCAGATGTAACACATCAAAGTACTTTCTGATGTCAGTGACATTGTTGTGGTCAACAGGCAGCTGACTGTCAACCTGTGTTCCCCATTCTGCTAGAACAACATCACTGTTTACTGGACTGCCACCAATATATTACTTCATGTGAGCCATGGTGCCAGGGTAATGGCAGCACATCTCTTGGCATTGAGGTAATGTCCAGGGTTCTGACAACAGTCATAGGTATCAAGTGGCCTTTGTGCATGATGTCAACATCACATGGATTGGTAATGCTATCATCCACCTTGCTGTTGTATGCAAACGTCTTCAGCCAGGGTGCCTTTGTGTTCTCCTGCACCTCAGAAGGGTAGAGGCCAAAGATGAGAGGACATGGATCTGCACCCTGTGTGACACCAGTCATGTCTGGTCATCGGTTTGACATGGTGTACACTGCAATCACACCGTGGGTACTATCTTTGAGGGAGTTTGTAGAACTACTGACAGAGTGGTTGGTGCCTAGCTAAGTTTGTTTGTGTATGATTTCTGGCTGGAGAATGGTCTCTGAGTATTAGAATGGTTGCCTATATTGTTAACTATTTCATACTGTCACATAGTCATTGCACATGGCACTACACATTTAGGGCTGTGGATTGTCTACACCAACCTGTACGGTGTTTGACAACTGTTAGCCCTGTAATGTGGACATTGGGACATATACTAGGTCATCATTATAATAATTTAGCAAAACTCACCCCACAATGGATCCTGTTATTACACAATCATACCCACACCGGATACTGATGACAGATACACAAACACACACACACTTGTCAGTACTGAGTTTTGAACCCCTACCTGTCTATGTATTGCTACTGCAGTGTTACGCATTTACCATAAGCTCCATGGAGCTTATATATTGCAGAGCTATACAAAGGTATCTTTGAAGGTGAGTGACATCAGCAGCTGTGCTAAAGGAGGGATAAGGGAAGTGTAGTGAGTGTGAATGGCCTTAAAATCATATCTCTACAAAGACACACACACACACTCACACAAACACACACATTTTCACAATTGCCAGGACCAGGATTGAAACTCCTACCTCACGATTTTGCTACATCACAGTTTACACAGTAATCACAAGCGCACAGAGTTTATATATTGGAGAGCTATCCAAAGGTATCTTTGAAGGTGAGTGACATCAGCAGCTGTGCTAAAGGAAGGATAAGGGAAGCGTAGTGAGTGTGAATGGCCTCAAAATCATATCTCTACAAAGACACACTCTTTCACACTAACACACATTTTCACAACTGCCAGAATTAGGATTAGAACCCCATACCTAACTAGTTTGCTATACTACACTTCACACAATTATCACAAACACCACAGAGCTTATATGGTTGCAAGCTGCCCAAAGGGTTATTTCAGAGTGACTGACATCAGCAGGAGTGCTAAAGTAGGGCAATGGGAAGTGTAATGAGTGTGAATGGCCTCCAACACATTCATCTAGAAACACACACACACACACACACACACACACACACACACACACACACACACACACACACACACACACACACACACACACACACACACTCACACACACACACACACACACACACACACACACACTCACACACAACTGTACATTTGAAAGGAATGACAATTATTTAGTATTTTTATTTATTTGACATTTGTTTACCGGGATGGTCTGACTGGCTCTACAGAACCCATTTTCAGCAGAGGCCCGGGGAGAAAAGCTCCACATACAATACAATACAAATACAGTATAATCCAATACAATAAAGATTACATTAGAAATACTATACAAAAATAAGTTGAAAGAACAAACTGCTACAAGATGTTGTAATATATTACTACACATCTAAGCAGTTCTATACAGTTAAAACATTACAGATGATAATAGTTACTCTTACCGCACATGATGTAGAAATAGCAGCCAGAAAGTTAGTGATGTAGACATATAGTGAGAGAGAGTTAAGAAGGATAGAAGTAATAAAAGCCTGAGCAGCAGCTTAAGAATATGATATAGAAGCAGAGAAGGAGTTAGAAGAGCCTTAGGATCTTGCAGTCTGTGAGGGATTGAAATGTGAGAGGAGAGGAAGATCTGAGCATTAGGCAGGCTTTATGCAGGAGCAGAGCCATGCGTTTTTGAGATGATTTTTTAAAGAGGCTTTGAATGGGTTAGGCCAGGAATAAACCTGGTAGCTAGAGGTAGTGAATTCCACTGTATAGAGACAAGAATATGAATACAGAGAGTGACCAGGTTTTCTTGTGGGTTTTGAGATAGCTAAGAGATTTTTGACTTCTGATCGTAGGGATTGATTTGGTGTGTAAGGTGCGACTAGATTGGCTAGTGCAGGGCAGGCAGTAGGCTTGAAAATAAGGTTGTGCAAGGTGGATAGCTGAATAAAGGCAAGTTGGTTGGGTAGTTCTAGCCAATTTAATTCTAGGAGTAGTTTATAGTGGTGTGTGTGATATTTAGAGTTTGTGGCAAACTTTGCAACTTTGTTGTAGCACTGTTCCAACTAGCACATGGTAGAATTTTGTGATATAGTTTAGATAGGGGGTACCATACAGAAGAGAGGGAAGTAAAAATGTTTTTGCAAGGGTAGTTTTGGCTGCTGCAGTAAAAAAAATATTTGTTTCCATATGAGTCCAAGTTTTTGATGAGTTTTCTTTATATTTTGCTGTATATGGGGGCCAAATGAAAGTTTATTGTCAATGATAACACATAGAAGTTTGGTTTCCTGCACTATTTCTATGGCAGTGTTGCCAGATGCAAGGATGTTGAACTGATCAGTGACAAGGAAGGTGTTTTTGGGATGAAAGAGTGCTAGTTTTGTCTTCTTTGGATTACACACTGAGCCGAGTGGAGGAGGGGCATTGACTACAACTCTGATCTGAGATATATAACAATAAGTATCCTTTTTTTTGGCTTATTTATACTGGCTATTGCTTCTAGCAATTTATATATAGCACTTTTTACTGCCTGCTGCATACTTTTTACTGTATTTTATTGCTGTTAACTAATCTGCATGGTTAAACTAAAATTGTCTGCCTTACAGGGCCTGATAATTAAGCTTTTTTACTGTCACACTGTTTATAAAGCTTTATAGCTATTTTTACTGTGCTCCTTTATCTGTTTAAAAACTTTTATTTTGTGGCTCACCACTGTGGTAAACATTTCTGTAGTGTTTACTGTCTAAAAGAGTGTAGGCTACTTGCTTTAGTATTGTTCTCCACCCTCCTGTTGCTGTTTTGCTGTTATACTTGGTGGCTTTGCAGTTGCCCGCCTCTACTGTAAATCTGATCTGGGACACTCCTCCCAGTCTAGTGCCATTAGTTCATTCTACCTAATACAGAGAGAACATCTGAGAAGGCCAACCCACTTAGTTTCTTTCCTTCTGTTCCTCCTTTCTCCCTTTCTTACAAAAAAAAAAAATTGCCTGAATCTCCTTGTGTTCTGACTGTGCTTCTCAAACATTTTGGAAATATAGGGTATATTTTAGTGCATTTATTAAAACTGTATTTTCCTTAATATTGCTACAACTCAAGTGTTCTATGCTGCACTGCATCTGAATTATTTTAGTGTGTTTTAGCTGTTTTCTGTATATATAGACTTTTCTGCATATGTAGACTAGCTACTTATTCTACTGTATTACTGCCTCTTAAATCGTTTTTCAGTTGTGCACTTGCCTTGCTTCATTCAAAAAGTTTTAAATTTCTAATTTTGTAGAGTTTATTTGCATTTACTGTTTAGAGCTACACATGCAAGTGCATTAGCCTTTTCTGTGTTTGTTTACTGTATTATTGCATTGTTTAGCCTGTTTTAACAAAAAGAATACTATCTTGTTTGCTCGTTTCTCACCTTTTCTAACTAGTATAGTCCAGATCCCAGGCTTTGCTAGTTTCAGGACTTTATTTTCTGTGTTCAGAGATATCCAGACCTTGCTGTGGTAGAGGGAAGTCCTACTGCTTACCAGTGGGAGTGGTGAGCATTGTACTGCCTATCTAACAATAGAGGAATGGTTTCCAGCTCTGAAATTGTAATTTTATTAGCCATTTTTGGCTGATTTCTATCCTTTTCAACTTTCTGGCTTAAAAATGCATGTGTTTGTGCATTTTTCACATCGTGCAGCACTGCGGGGCTATGGTTAAACCATTCCAGGTGCCAGAAAGTCTGTTCTTCAAATTTTCCCTTAGAACTAGCTGGTTTCTCAGTAGTAGCACTAAAATCTGAACTCCTGTGACTAACACTTCCTCTAGAACCTGTTGGAAAGCACTAGGAAGCCTTAAAACTGGTACAAGCACTCAACTCTCCTTGTTAATAAGGAGAAATTAACTGTAGGCACTAAACAGCCTATAATTGCAAAGTACCTTACAAAGGTAAGGGAAAACATCTCTTGTACTTTACCAAAAAAGCACCTAAACAAGCATGTCCAAGGGTCAGTTTCCGGTGATTTCTCCTGTCCTCTGGTGAATCTAGGCATGCTGGGGCAATGCAGCAACTGCCTCATGTACACAGATAACCTTCTCCTCCTACCACCCAGCACTACACTCAACAACAACCTGTGAGAGATGCACTTACATAGCCAAACTGGAAGCAAAGCTCTCTCCAGCCAAGATTGTGCTAGACAGTCAAGAGGAGAAGGTTAACACCTGCACTACACCTCAAGCAACTCATAGCCCTTCAAAACCCACACCATCAACACCCACACATAGCAACACTAAACCCACATATGCGGAGGCCCTTAACATTAACCTGCCCAAGAAACAAGGACCACCGAAGCTGAAATGCAAACAAACATCAGTTACAACCAAAGTGACACATAGCTCACAACAACAGTGTGCCACCCAACAACAGCCCCTAAGGCAAGACAACGTACCCAACACTTTAGTCATAGGTGACTCTATAGTCAGACACACTGATGTCCCACTCACCAGGCTGAGCAAGAAGAAAATTACAGTCAGCTGCCTGTCAGGTGCCAGGATCTGCCACATAACGCATGCACTCAAGTCACTCCACAACAAGTACAAATATGACTCTGTCATTGTCCATGTTGGAGTGAATGACTTGAGACGTACCTACCTGGATTACATGAAAAGAGACATGGAAGAGCTCTCAGATCATGTGGCCAAGGCAGGTATGACCTTAGCCCTGAGTAGCATCCTGCCTTCACCCAGAATGATACCACAGTATAAGGACAAAATGATTGACTTCAATAATTGGCTAAGCTTCTGGTGTTATTCAAAGGGGATCCAGTATCTGTCTGCCTGGGAATACATGATTGACAAACCACGATGCTTTGCCAGAGATGATCTGCACCTGTCACCCCTGGGATTCAGGTTACTGGCTAAAGCTCTTTCCACCCCTGTAGTGCCTTTTTAGGCAAGGTTCAAAGGACAAAACCACCACCATAACAGATACAAGCATGCAAAACCTGAAGGTAATGCTGCTCAATGCAGGAAGTCTAAACCTCAAAATGCACTCTCTCGAGGCACTCCTAAAAATGGAGAACAGCGATATATGTGCAGTAACTGAGACCTGGTTCAAGACTCCAGAAAGCACCCCTGCAATACCAGGCTACAACTCTTACTACACTTTTCAGCCACCAAATCAAGACCAAAACACTAAAGGTGGAGGAGTGTCCATATTCACCAAGGATATTCACACCTCCAGGCTAATTACCCAACACAATGCATCTGAAATTCTCCAGGTGCAACTAACACTAGGTAAGACTGCAATCCAAATTGTAGCTTGCTACAGATCCCCCACCATGTCCCAAGATTCTCACTACACCTTTCTAAACATACTGGAAAATATTAAGATACAACCAAACACCCTAATGCTGGGTGATTTCAACTACCCTGCCATTAACTGGGAAAACTACTCGGGTACCAACAGCTTTTCTCAATGGTTCTTGAAATCTATTGTCCCATCAGGGGCTCCAATATCCTAGACCTAGTCATTACCAACATGGGAGATAGATGTGCCACACAAGTGGTCTCCCCCTCATTGGTCAGGTCTGACCATAAGCAAATCACCCTTGACATCCACATCCCACTCCCACCCCCAGTAAGGAAACCTCCATAAAAAACTTCTCCAAAGCCAACTTCATGCTACTTAACTCAGAAGTGACAAACTTCATGGCACTCATGCAGATGGGAGCTGAAAGTTTGACTGCTGAATCCTACACTAAGGCACTGTACGAGCACATCCATTCGTGCATGAATCGTGCCATCCCAAATAGAACCAAGACACTCTCCTCCAAAAAAGGAAGCCAATCTGGCGGTCCCCTGCTATAAACAAACTATACAACAGAAAGAAGAAACTGTTGAAGAAAAGAGGAAAATCCCAGGATGCAAAAAAACTCACTTACCAGCCTCAGTAAGAAGCTGAGATCCATCATAAAATCCTCCAAAGCTAGTTATGAAAATAAAATTGCCAAAGATTCCAAAGAAAACCACAAGGCATTCTATAGTTATGTCAAGGATCTAAATGGCAATGCTCAGATCTGCTCTGAGCTACAACAGAATGGCATTAAATACACTGATCCCAAGATATTGCCAATATCCTGGCAGATTTATATAGTGCCAACTTCACCCCCCTCTCACCCCCTAAAGGGCCCATCTCAATACCAAAAGATTGCCAAATTCCAGTAATCACGGCCACACAGGTAGAAACTGCTCTCTCCAAAGCTAAGAATACAGCATCCGTGGGACCAGATGACATGCTGGGCTGTGTACTACATGAACTACAAAATGAATTTGCACCTCACCTAAGTGACATGTTTAATCATTGCCTCACCTCAGGCTTTGTGCCCACTGAGTGGTGCACAGCTACAGTTATCCCACTCCACAAGGGGGGATCCATCTTGGATCCTGGGAACTACCGTCCCATCAGTCTGATGAGCCTGATCTGCAAGGGCATGGAATGCATTATCATGGAACTTATAAACAAAGACATTGGCAGCCTTCAAACACTGGACCCCACCCAGTTTGGGTTCATGAAGGGCCGATCTTGTCTCCTGAACCTGATTGACTTCTTTGAATCAGTCTCCAGAGCTGTGGATAAGGGTAAGGTGGTCCACACAGCCTATCTGGACCTCGCCAAGGCCTCCAACACCATCCCCCACTCTGGAATCACAGATAAACTTACTAATCTGGGGATAAATCCCTATGTCACTAGATGGGTTGCCAACTGACTTACTGACAGAACCCAGACTGTAAAAGTAGCTGACTCCAAATCCAGCTCCAGACAAGTGACAAGTGGAGTACCTCAGGGTTCAGTCCTGGGACCGCTCTTGTTTGGCATCTACTTTTCTGATGTACAGGCCAACACTAAGGGGCTCTGGCTAACAAAGTTGGCAGATGACTGCAAACCGGGAGCCATTACTGAATCCCCAAATGATGTGGATATTCCACAAAAGGGCCTTACAGAAACAGATGCTTGGTGCCAGAGCCGTGGGCTCAAGCTTAATGCCAAGAAATGTATAGTTATCCCCTTTGGGAAAAACCATGTACCCATGAATTACCACATAGGTGGCAGTACACTAAACACTGAAAGTGTGATGAAAGACTTAGGGGCACAGGTGGACAGTGGTCTCACCTTCGATAACCACATCGCCACAACAGTCAGGAAATCCTTCTATGTGGCACACCTCATCACTAAGGGCTTTTCATCCAGAAAAAAGGAGGTCAATGTCCCACTGTACTCATCCCTCATTAGACCCATTATAGAGTACAATGCCCCATTTGTTATGTACCTCATAAGACATCTGCAACAGCTGGAATGGCTGCAGAAATACCTCACTAATAACAGGCCTAAAACAGATGCCCTATGCTGACCATCTAAAAAAACTCCAGCTATACTCTGTGGCATATCGTCTACTCAGAGGTGATCTCTGCTTAACATACAAGGCCATGTCAAACCCTAAGCTGATGGACATGCTCCACTTAAAGAAATAACATTCCCTCAGAGCCACATGCTCCAGGGATCTAAACCTTGTCATCACAATGAACAAAACATGCTGGAAGAATAGGATCCTGACCCAGAGACTCCCCATACTCTGGAATAGACTGCCCATACATGTCAAGTAGAGTGCCTCCTTGGCCCTCTTCAAAAGGAAACTTGACGATTGGATGGGAGACAGAAAATTCACCCCGAGGATCATGTCTAGACAGGGGTCCAGGGAAATAATATTGTAGGAAGAAATATCCGGAGATTTGTTTGGCAAGGTTTGTATAGGCCCTAGGGCTGATAGCCTAGTACCAACCTATGAACCTAAGAAAGAGTTGGGCATTTCTTAGCCAGGATACAACTACTGTAAAGGACTGTTGAGTTTTTGAGAGTAGTTCTGGTAGTGATTGAGCAGTGCAGATTATGGTGAGATCATCAGTATATTGAATCAGGGTCCCAGGGTGAGAGGCAGTGTGAAGGTTGTTTGTGAAAATGTTGAAGAGTAGGGGTCCTAGGATGGAGCCTTGGGGGACTCCAGTTGGGTTGTGGAGAAAGGGTGAGAGTTTGTTGGACCATTTCACTGCTTGTTTACAATCCTTGAGGTAGCTCCAAAACCATTTTACTGTGTTATGTGAGAAACCTAAGTAAGACAGTGTGTTCAAAAGTAATGAGTGAGACACTGTGTCAAAGGCCTTAGAGAGATTCAGGGAATACTGAGGCTGTATAGCATCCTGCATCTCTGGCCTTGTTCACGATGTCTGTAAAAGAAAATAGGGCTGTAGCTGTGCTGTGGCTAGGTCAGAAGCCATGTTGGGTTTTGATTAAAAGATTGTTTTGCAATAGATATTGCACTACCTGCTGATGGATACCTCTCTCGAGAATTTTGGATGTGGGTGACACGATGGATATAGGACGGAAATTGGATGGATCAAAAGAGTTGCCTCCTTTGTGGATGGGGGTGATGTGAGATTGTTTTCATATGGTAGATACTTCAGATCCAGATAAAGACCTATTCCAAATACTACATGAATACTTATTTGTACTATAGTGTTACACAGTTATCACGAGCACCACTGAAACTATATGGCTAAGGGCTAACAAAAGGAATTTCTACAGTGAATGACATCAGCACATCATGTGATATAAGCCAATGGGATATGTATTGGATGAGAAAGGCGTCATAATGGGATTCTCTCTGTTGTTGTCTGAATCTCTTCCCCACATTTTTGTGTATGTATGTTTGACATATTAGCAAACCAAAAACATCACTGGGAACTGCTGCTGTACAAATGCTGTAAAATGTTTATTAAAACACAAAATAAACCAAAAAGTATCAAAGTGAGCGCTTTCGGGCTAGGCCCTTCTTCAGACAAAGTGCTTCTCACAAACATCACATTTTAAAATAAACATACACCAATCACAGTTCAGTAAAGAACCCCACCCTGTTTTGATTGTTAGCTGAAACTAACAAGTCATCATTAAAAACACATTGCCACTACTCTTACTTAATAAAAAGTACGCCTACTTTTAAGTGTTGGCTTCAGAGGCACCATATCATTCAGCCCAGGTTGAATATGGGCTGTTAAATCTAAAATCCACTTTGATTCTATGGTTTCTGTCTTTAACCTAATGTCACCCCCTCTCTTATTAATGAATACATTGGCTATCACCCTAAATTTAAATCTATGTGTGGGATTGTCCTTTACATGATTATATAGCGCATTGTGCTCATCACAGTTCCTAACTGATGAAATGTGCTGTAGTATCCTGACCTTAAGCATATTGTTGGTTTTACCAACATAATATCCTGAGCATGACGTGCAATCAGCCAAATACACCACATTAATGGTCCTACAGGTAGCTCTCCCTTTAAAATGAAAACTCTTCCCTGTGGAAGGATGTACAAACACTGTCTCCCTATTAATATGATCACAAGCCTTACAGCCCCCACATGGGACAGTACCCAGCGACCTAGGTAGGCATATGACCTCATTGTTTCCCCTATCGTGGCAGAGTATATCCTTCAGGTTCTTATTCCTCTTGTAACTAAATTGTGGAAAGTCCCCTACTATGTCACTCAAGTTTCTGTCACTAGTGATAATGTTCCAATTCCTCTTGATGATGTCACACACCCCTTTGACATTACTGCCATATGTTAGTGTTATCCTAGGTATAATTTCCTTCTTCCTACCTTTAATCCGGTGACCATTGTGATTACTATAATTACTTCCTAGGCTCGTCGTAACATCAAGCCATGGTCTATATTTATCTTGCCTATTCGCAGTACCTCTTGCTACTGCTGTTTCCACTAACTCACATCTATACCCTCTTTCTTGGAAACATTCTTTCAAGTCATCTATCTCTCTCTCTCAAAATGTTCATCCTGTCGACTGATCCTAGAGATCCTGCCAACCTGCCCCTCCACTATGTTGGAAAAGGTATATCTAGGGTGCATGCTGTCAAATGAGAGCAAAGAATTCTTCCAACTCTCTTTTCGATATAATCTGGAACTAAAGCCTACGGGTGTAAGTTCTACTGTGACATCCAAGAAGTCCAGAGCCTCACATGAGCTCTTGATATCAAACTTCATAAAGGATGTGGTAGAGTGTAAATATTCCATAAAAGTATTTAGCCTTTGTTCACCCCCCTTCCAGGCAATAAAGATATTGTCTACAAAACGTAGATAAACCCCTATATGTGGACTCCAATCTCTGTGGTTCAAAACATGTTTCTTTTCCCAGAAGGAGAGAACTAGGTTGGCGTAGGAATTTGCACAGGGGGTACCCATGGCTACCCCCTGTACTTGCCTAAACACTGATCCATTGCTCAAGAAGATGTTATTCTCCAAGACCAGTTTCAGTGACTCTTCTATGAGAAAAAGTTCTTTCTCTACGACACCCACATCCTTCAGAATCCCTACACAGGCTGCTATGCCATACTCATTGCCTATTACTGTAAACAAACTATTTACATCTAGGCTTACCAACATAGTGCCCTCCTGGCTGCCTTCCCTGTTTATTTCACCCAAAACTCTAAGGAAATGTGCAGTGTCCTTCAGAACATTGTTCATACGATCTACGTAAGGTCTAAGTGTGCACTCCAACCATATTGACAAATGCTCCGTGACCCACCCCCTTCCCGAAACTATGGGTCTAAGGGGTGGGTCTGTCAATGATTTGTGCACCTTGGGTAGGGCCTTGAACACAGGAATGACCGGTTTATCCACATGAAAGAATTCCATGAGGTCTTGAGTGATATACATGTTAGTATACAACCATTTAATCCGTCCATGTACCTTACTAATAATGTTCCTGACCTCTACCGGATTCAATAAATGATATACATCTTTGTCTGCCAACAATCCAGATAATTTCATGTTATACCAGTCAGCGTCAAGGACCACTACAGCCCCTCCTTTATCTGCCATCTTTATTGTTAAGTCTTTGTTCTTACTAAGACTCTCTAGGGCCCGTCTTTGCTCAGGGTTCAGATTGTAAAAACGATCTTTTCCTTTTTCTTGCATAAACAAAAACAAGTCATTTTCACATTTATTAATGAATAAACTAAGTGCGGGTGAAAAAGGTGGAACATAACTACTAGGCTGACGTAGGCCCACACTAGGACCCTGTGTCCCTCCATAGATTTTGTTCAGCATAACCCTCCGACAATACAACATCAAATCCAATACTACATCGCTATATATACAAGCTTTGCTTGGTACAAACGTCATCCCTTTGTTTAAAACATAAATTTCAGCTTCACTCAGTACATATTTAGATAAATTAAATACAATATCATAAACAGAATTACTTGCAGTCAATTCAAAGTTCTCCTCTTGTTCACTGAGTCCCTGTCGTCGCTCTGCGACCGCTTCCATGGACCCTTCTTCCTCACATTCGTAGGCAGCATGCCCAAAAAATAATTCTGTCCTGGAGCCATTTTCGGACGCGCTCCCAAACCTCCTGAACTGGATGGTAAGTCCAAGGAGCCAATAGCTTCATCTGTGGCATTCTGTAGGTTTACCGAAGGGACTCCTGCCCCTTCTCTTGTTGTTATCCCTTCCTCAATAGGGCTTCCCTTGTCACACCCAACGTCTGCTGTCTCCTCAAGCCTAGATGGTTCTGTGCTCTTATTTCCTAAAACACTGGCACTAACCAGCGTCGATTGTTGTGCTGAGCTCAGGATCCCTGCAATGCCATCAACAACTGTGGTGTCTTCTCTAGCCACAGGCCGCTCATCTGATGCGACGTCAACTGGGACTGTTGTTATTGGACATATCTCCCTGTTCGACGTCAACCATCTGCGTTGTTCTCCTGTTTTTGTAGATACTCCACTGGGTCTCTGTGCCCTCCAAGTAGCGTTCGTAGCTCGAGGGGTATTCTTCGGCCACACGAAGATATTGCCCCTCGAGAAATCTTCATAATCCCTTTTCAGCTTTCCCATCTTCGTAGTTTTTAGTTTCTCATCATTGTCCATGAGCCCTCGATGTAGCTGTTCCAGCCGAGATTCATGATACGGCTCACGGAACTCTTTGGACAATTTCTGCCTTATGTTAAACACCTCCCGTTTCAGTTCCTCAGTCTCTGGTAGGAAAAAAGTCAAAAGTAATTCTATGTATTGAAAACTTGTGTTTAAATTAAATTAATAACCTGCCATTTTGCTAATAGCTCTGGGTACCTGTCCCCTTGAGTAGGCATGCACAATATGCGCATACCTCTCGGGACAATACCATAATCCAGGCAAGCCTCCAAAGGCCCTACCCAAGGTGCACAAATCATTGACAGACCCACCCCTTAGACCCATAGTTTCGGGAAGGGGGTGGGTCACGGAGCATTTGTCAATATGGCTGGAGTGCACACTTAGACCTTACGTAGATCGTATGAACAATGTTCTGAAGGACACTGCACATTTCCTTAGAGTTTTGGGTGAAATGAACAGGGAAGGTAGCCAGGAGGGCACTATGTTGGTAAGCCTAGATGTAAATAGTTTGTTCACAGTGATAGGCAATGAGTATGGCATAGCAGCCTGTGTAGGGATTCTGAAGGATGTGGGTGTCATAGAGAAAGAACTTCTTCTCATAGAAGAGTCACTGAAACTGGTCTTGGAGAATAACATCTTCTTGAGCAATGGATCAGTGTTTAGGCAAGTACAGGGGGTAGCCATGGGTACCCCCTGTGCAAATTCCTACGCCAACCTAGTTCTCTCCTTCTGGGAAAAGAAACATGTTTTGAACCACAGAGATTGGAGTCCACATATAGGGGTTGATCTACGTTTTGTAGACGATATCTTTATTGCCTGGAAGGGGGGTGAACAAAGGCTAAATACTTTTATGGAATATTTACACTCTACCACATCCTTTTTGAAGTTTGATATCAAGAGCTCATGTGAGGCTCTGGACTTCTTGGATGTCACAGTAGAACTTACACCCGTAGGCTTTAGTTCCAGATTATATCGAAAAGAGAGTTGGAAGAATTCTTTGCTCTCATTTGACAGCATGCACCCTAGATGTACCTTTTCCAACATAGTGGAGGGGCAGGTTGGCAGGATCTCTAGGATCAGTCGACAGGATGAACATTTTGAGAGAGAGATAGATGACTTGAAAGAATGTTTCCAAGAAAGAGGGTATAGATGTGAGTTAGTGGAAACAGCAGTAGCAAGAGGTACTGTGAATAGGCAAGGTAAATATAGACCATGGCTTGATGTTACCACGAGCCTAGGAAGTAATTATAGTAATCACAATGGTCACCGGATTAAAGGTAGGAAGAAGGAAACTATACCTAGGATAACACTAACATATGGCAGTAATGTCAAAGGGGTGTGTGACATCATCAAGAGGAATTGGAACATTATCACTAGTGACAGAAACTTGAGTGACATAGTAGGGGACTTTCCACAATTTAGTTACAAGAGGAATAAGAACCTGAAGGATATACTCTGCCACGATAGGGGAAACAATGATGTCATATGCCTACCTAGGTCGCTGGGTACTGTCCCATGTGGGGGCTGTAAGGCTTGTGATCATATTAATAGGGAGACAGTGTTTGTACATCCTTCCACAGGGAAGAGTTTTCATTTTAAAAGGAGAGCTACCTGTAGGACCATTAATGTGGTGTATTTGGCTGATTGCACGTCATGCTCAGGATATTATGTTGGTAAAACCAACAATATGCTTAAGGTCAGGATACTACAGCACATTTCGTCAATTAGGAACTGTGATGAGCACAATGCGCTATATAATCATGTAAAGGACAATCCCACACATAGATTTAAATTTAGGGTGATAGCCAATGTATTCATTAATAAGAGAGGGGGTGACATTAGGTTAAAGACAGAAACCATAGAATCAAAGTGGATTCTAGATTTAACAGCCCATATTCAACCTGGGCTGAATGATATGGTGCCTCTGAAGCCAACACTTAAAAGTAGGCGTACCTTTTATTAAGTAAGAGTAGTGGCAATGTGTTTTTAATGATGACTTGTTAGTTTCAGCTAACAATCAAAACAGGGTGGGTTTTTTTACTGAACAGTGATTGGTGTATGTTTATTTTAAAATGTGATGTTTGTGAGCAGCACTTTGTCTGAAGAAGGGCCTAGCCCGAAAGCGCTCACTTTGATACTTTTTGGTTTATTTTGTGTTTGAATAAACATTTTACAGCATTTGTACAGCAGCAGTTCCCAGTGACGTTTTTGGTTTGCTGATTTATTTCTTTGCTGAACTGGGATTTGGCTAAGCACTAGCTTTATTCTTTTTGGATTATGTTTGACATATTATATTATGTTGGCCTTAGATATGTGTGAGTATTCCTATCCAGTGTGTGTGTGTGTGTGTGTGTGTGTGTGTGTGTGTGTGTGTGTGTGTGTGTGTGTGAAGTATAAATGGTGTACAAGTTGGTGTGTGTGCACAGACATCTGCGAATAACAGATATCTATAGTGGACTGTGTTGTCAGACATGGGCTTCATTTCTCTAAGTGTATGGGCATGCCCAGTATGACCTTCTATACTGAGTGTGTGCATCCATTCCAGGGAGAGTTGGACTCCAGTTCATAGTTTTGTGCTACAGCTACACCTAGCAATCTATTTCTGCAGGATCTCTGTAGATAGGTTGCCAATATGGTGACAGAATGGGAGAAACATACAGGGGATACTGTAACTATTGCTGTCTGTGCTGCTTGTCTAACATGGTTGGTTGTGGCATAGATTTTTGTACTGTTTTACATTGTGATGTATCATGTCATCAGCTACTGACAGATATTCTTTGCTCATAGTTATTTACCAGGGAAATGCAAGATGAGTGAAGCTGAGACCAATATTCTGAAGCATAGCCTACACATTCTGGCACACTCCTGCCATTGTGGTTGGGCCATTATGCCAGTAGTATTCATGGCCTGGTCCACAGTTCTTGCAGTAGGACATGGAGAGGCATGCTACTGGCATTTGTCAGCATGGCATTGCATTTGTTTTCTGTTTACTGTGCTAGGTTGTTAGTTAGGACCCCCTGACATTCCATTCAGTGGCACTAAGGGTGAGGCATGGACCTTTGACAGAGGACTGTAGGCCATTTGAGAGAGCTGCAGCCACCTGTAGCAGGCCAGTGCATTCTGTCACTCATGTTAAGTGATTGAGGTGTTCTTGTCAATCCTTCCTGTTCATACTGATCCACGGGTCTGGATGTGGACAGGTTGCTGCTCACAGCTAGGGACATACGTGCATGGGACACGTAATATGCAGCATCATGTGTGTATTCCCCTACAGAGATGGATTCATGCTGGGCGCATATGTGATATGGAGGCTACCGGCACCTGACTCACAGATATACCTGGGACATTCCCCTTATGCTGCCTTGTGTGTGGACATGGGCAGCTTGTCATTACTTTATAACTGTGCCTTTTGTGGTCTGCCAGTGATTGCCAGACTACCAGTATTCTATACTGGAGGGACAACTAATGTGATGCTAACCTGTATGTATAATTCCAAAGTTGTGTGCAGTTAACAGTCATTTTATATGCAGTCTGTGTAGGGTTCTTCCACCTGTGTACTGTTTATATGTATGGGCCCCCATTCATGGCGTGTCCAGCTTTCTGACAGTGACATATATTGACACCTGGACAGTGCATATGTACAATTGCTGACATGGGTGTAGCTGAGAAGCAGTGTGGTTGGCACTGCAGTTGTTGGAACATGGCCCTGTTGACCACAGTACTGTACCTAGGCCACTGAGACACAACCATCCAGGCTTACATGTTGACCACTTCCAGGCAATATTAAACACACAACAAATTTACCACAGAGACCCCGCATATTGTACACATGCAACAATCTATCGTGTATATTGGGACAGCTCTGGCAATCTGCTCCAGTGATATTACTCCTCACACTTACATGTTACTGCATTTCTATATGGGATTGTGTGTGGGGGGTGTACACCTGAAGACTTTAAAAATTTGCAATGACTGTACTGGTATTTCAGTTACTCTTTTGGCTTCCATTTCATATTGTATTATGACCTATCATGCAGAAAGTGGGCATATTAGTAGAGTACACATGTTAGATTTAAATGGCATAAGTTTCAGTTTCAGACTTCTTACCCTTCAGAACTGACATGCAACTACCAGACCTGTTGTAGTATGTCTGTGTAGGTCTGGTGGGGGGCTGTTCACCATTGCCATCCTTTGTGGGCCTTAGCCTGGCTTTTCTTTATGGTCATCTACACCTGCCCTGCTGGGTGAGGCTGGTGTTGGGTATGTGACCCCCATTGACATCCATGTGTGTGACCTATTGACACCCACAGTTATTTGGGCCATCACATGTACTGCGGTGATAGTTGTCACCTTGTGTAGTACTGCCTAGTATGATGACACCAGTATTTGTTATGGAATTCCTGCTGTCCCATATACCTGTCAGCTGTTTGCTGCTATCCCATTCAGCCACCCAATTCCCTTGCATGCTTGCATCCATACCATACATATAACTGTCAGAACATACTACTCCATTCAGTAATTAATAGGAAGGATGACTTACCTTGATGCTGGGCCAGTATTGAGGACAGTGCTGGAGGGCTGACTATGTTAGATGCATGCAGTACTCTCCCCATACATGGTACAGTACAGTTAGCGTCATGTTTGGCATCCCTTTTTCTGTATGTGCAAGTCAGAGAGAGGTAATAGTCCCTGGATCCCTACAGTGTCAGTGTGTGTGCTATGTGTTGCCTATTTGCTAAGTCCTAGGCATACTGGGCATGCCTCCTTCTGCCTACAGGGGCAGGCTCAGGAAGTTCCTCCTTCGAGTCTCTCTGTGCCTGTGCTGGCCTTGGCAATGGTGGGGGGCTGTGTGGCCCTGCCCCGTGCTGTTCCTGCTGTAGCTGTTTCCACAGGATCATGTTGTGTAGCTTGGCACATACTATGAACATTTGTGTACATGTAGCTGGAGAGTACTGCAAGGCTCCACCGGATATGTCAAGGCAGTGGAACCCTGACTTGAGCATCCCAAACACATGCTCTACAATTATCCTGGTTTGTGCATGTGCCTCATTATGGTGTTCTTGTTTGGGTGTGTGTGTGCATTTCGGCTAGGTGTCATCAGCCACGGCTCCAGTGCATAGCCAGCATCTCCCACTAGATGGCCATATGGGATGTCCCCCCTGGCAAACCTCTGATACAGCTGTGAGAAATGCCAGATGAGGGAGTCGTGATAGTTTCCAGGGCTGCCAGCACACATGTTCATGATAATGCCCTGGGCATCGCCTGTGACCTGGCAGTTGATGGAGGGGAAGCCCGTGCTGTTTATGTAGACCCCACCCTGCTCGCCAGGTGGTGCTTTGATGTGTATGTGCATGCAGTCTATAGCACCAATTACCTCAGGGTATTCTGCTATATGGTGGAAAAGACGTATATTTCTGGTCAATGCCTCATGGGTGCTGGGGAAATATATGCGTTCACTGGCATGTGCTGACATGGCATCCAAGAACTGGTGGAGTACCCTGGATGCTGATGCCTGTGAGATCCCCATGATATCCCCAGTTGGTCTTTGGAAGGTACCTGTGGCTAGTATTCTTAAGCCTACACATAACATGGTATCGACTGGAATGGGTTCCCCTCTATTAGTTCTGTGTGAGGCGTGGCCGGCACAGATCGACATTTTGCTGTAGACTGTCCCCTGTCTACGCTTTAGCCCTCTACTATCTCCAGCTCATGTAGGCCCTGGTAGGTTACCCTGGGTCTGTACACTCTTCTCCTCCTCCTCACTGTGGGTTGGTTGTCAGCATTCTCCTCCTGACCACCCTCAGTCTCGAGCACATATTGATGGATTAAAGCAGCAGCAGCAGCCTCTAACATTTCTAGTTAGTTTTGCCAGTTAAAAATCCCCTGCCTGTGTACACCGGTGGTGTAGAGTTTGTGGGAAAACCAGTCTGTGGGGTATTTGCATAGTTTGTAGTACTGTGCTGGGCTGCTGCGTGTGTATTTAACTGATTCTGATACATTCCACCTGCCAGCTATGCTAGTTCTCCTGGATTGCCTTTCCACTGCTGTTTCCCCCCAAAACAGTCTGAAAGGTGTTTGCATAGTTTATAGTTGTGTGCTGGGCTGCTGCATGTGTATTTGGCTGATTCTGACACATTACACCTGCCAGCTATGCTAATTCTTCTTGATTGCCTTCCTACTGCTGTTTCCCCTTCCCACTTCCTCCCCTATTTAAGCCCCGAGGCACGCTGCGCATACCCAGTGCTGAAATGTACACAGTGCTGCCATTTCCTCTTTTTTTTTTTTTTGTTTAACTCTTAGTGCGCGGCACTCACACCCGTTTAGGCTATGTACACAATGCTTAGGCACATCTGACACAACCCCTTCTTTAGCTGTGCTTAGCTAAGGGCAAACACTGGCCACAGAGCTCTAATGAGCTTAGAACAAGCATGACACACCCCCTTATGAAGTAATTCAGCTCTTACACTTGCACCGTTGTATTGCTACACCTACATGGTTAGGTACAAGCTGACATTTTGAAGAATTCTGTGATTCAGTATAACTTCCCTCATTTGCATACCCCAGTGTGTAGGTCGTTAGTTACTGCACTAACACTGACCCTTTCCCCTTGACAACCACTGCTCCCTGGTATTATTTACATTCTGCATGCAATTGACTATAATGGCAAAATGCAGATTTCCCTTAAAATTACATTTTCCCATTTTTTTTCTTTATTTTCTGCACGATCGTGTTTGCACGCCATTGCCCTATGCTTAAATGGCCGAGATCGGCCAAAAAAAAAAGTTTAGTTTTCATAATAATTAATCACTTTTCAATGCCAATGGCCTTATATTTTGCCATTGTCATGTCTAATGTACATAATGCAGGCTTTTCCATGAGCTGTCATGCCTCCGTTTTGTCAGTTGCAGAAATGTACTCATATTTTCTGAATACATTTCTGCACTGACATTGTTCTAGCATGGAGACCTGGCAGCTTGCTGGATCACAAAATCACCTCATTTGCATGGCTTTCACCGGCAAATGAGGTGATTAGCATGCTGCACGGTTTTCCATGCTGGAATAGTGTAGGGCCGCTCATGCATGTGAAAACGGCACTATCCTGAATCGCTCAGTGGCCATTTTCCATGCAGGAGCTCCTACACTGTTCCTGCATGGAAAACTAGGTTTTGTGAATCCCGGGGATTATCTGTAGTGAAAACATTGTTAGATGATATTTCTGTAGTGCAACGGTTACATCAAGTGCAGAATATGGTTAATCAAGTACTAACCTAATGCAGTACTCATAAAATAAATTATACACCAAGGGTTTTTTTTTACATGCATGTGGTATGCAGTTAGAGGCAGAGACACATGCACCAAGAAGGGATAATGTCTCACCATAACAAGTGGGTAGCAAACATGAAAAAGAAAACAACCTGGTAAATAGCTAGTTGCTTTACATTTGTGGCCATGCACATATTTTATAGATAATGAAGTATGTTTCACAAAGTACATTTATGGATGCGTGTTTTGTAGAATGAAGTGTGTCTGACTGTCTCCCCTTTATTGCATCATTTTTTAGATGACAACATGTGGTCTGGTCTATCAACTAACTAACTACTGGTCTATCTGTGCAGGTGGCTTATTGCTGAAAATGTTACTCATGCAAGTCAGATATTTGTTAGTAGCTATTTTTAGGTTACTTAAACTGCTATAACATTACCTGTTAACAGAGCTAGTTGCTGAGTCATATGAGACATTCCAAATTGCTGTAATCTCAGTTGTTTCAACAGTTGTAGTAGCACTGGAATCACAATCTAAGTTTTCTATGTGTTTTACTGTTGCTTGCATTTTTAGTTTTTATTTTATGGTATGACTCTATGTCCACTGGACCATTTATATACTTGTTATATTCTGTTTACTGCTTAATTTTACTTTGTGCTGCTGCAGTTATATTTATGATTGTTTCTGTGTAACTCCAGCTCTATTTCTCCTTCTGTGCTTTGCAATTATCTGACATTTTACTCAAGATTCCCCTCTAACTCACTCATCTGCATCTTTTTCTTTTATTTTTATTTTACAGTTATCCTAAATGAGGAAAATGTGAATGTTTCTCTCCCTTCCTACTGTGATCAGCCTCCTGTAGTATTCACCCTTACTACTGGAGCAAGTCTCAAGTACCAAGCTTTGGCTCCACTCTAAAGTTGTGCTCAACATATGGGATCCCAACTAAACTGTGAATTTTAAGGTTAACATATCTGGTTCTATTTTCGGGTGATAGGGTAGTGCCATGCACATTAAATGTGTTGCAAGAGCTAGATCCCCCCTCCTCTCCTACCATAATTTTTTCCTTTATAGTCTTTTTATCTGTATTAGTTTCCATAAAAGTTACACCCAACTGCTATTCTGATTTGCAAGGGAAACCAGTTGAAAACAGCAGTGACAAACTCCCACATGCATCCAAAGATACTCCCTAAAACACAATAGACCTCACAAATACAAAGACTGTCATAAGCTCTCTAACTTTAACTTTGACAGACTCTCCTCCATAAACTGGTCCTTCCTTTTACATTCACCCCTAGAAGACATTGTATACAAATTCAACAACATTTTCATAGAAATGCTTAACCCCCTTGCTCTCCCTAGGAAAATCTGAGTAAAATCTCTCTTTGCACCTTGGCTTACACAGTCCACATGCTCTCTAATGCTCAAGAAAGATAATGCCTGGAAAAACTTGCAAAAATCTAAATCCCCAGTACACCACCAAAACTATAAAGAACTCCAAAACCTCACTAAAAATATCTCATTAATGATAAGAAAAACTTCTGTCTCGCTTTCGATAACCACATCGCCACAACAGTCAGGAAATCATTCTATGTGGCACATCTCATCACTGATTAATCAATCAGTCCAAGAATCTACCATCCCCACTATTTGGAAACTATTCTACATTATACCAATCCACAAGGGAGGACACTCTACTGATCTCTCCAACTACTGGCCCATAGCTATTCTGTCCCCTCTCTCAAAAATATTGGAAAAATGTATTCACAGGCAACTCATAGACTATCTTCTTCAGGAAAACATACGCACTCCTACCCAACATGGCTTCTGCCTTAACCACAATATGACTAATGCTCTTATTTCTTTCACTCTATCTCACAAGCCCTTGACAATAACAAACATAGCTCCTGTCTATTTTTAGACCTTTCCAAAGCTTTTGACACTGTCTCCCACCCCAAGCTCCTTTCCAAACTGATTGATCTTAGTCTCTTTTATCCTACTCTCAAATGGTTTTCAAACTACCTCACCAACAGACAGCAGTCTGTCAAATGGCTCTCTTCCTTCTCACCTTTCCTCCATGTCTATACAGGAGTATATCAAGGTTCCATTCTCGGACTACTACTATTAAATATTTTCAGAAACTGTCTTCACACTTCCTGCTCTCACTCTTCTCTTATACAATATGCAGATGATTCCACTATCATCTCTATCTTGGATAGTCTCTCATACCTCCACTCTCTAACTCAAAACTCCTTCATCTCCATCGAAAATTGGTTAACCAATAATCAACTCATATTCAATCCAAAAAAAAAAAAAGATAAACTTCTATTTCTTCCTAAATCTCTCTCATCACAAATTTTCATTTACTATCAGATCACTTGACAACACTGCCATTAACATTGAAAAACATACCAAGCTACTAGGCGCAATCATTGATGATCAACTTAACTTTGATCTGCACATCTAAAATTGTATTACGAAGACACACCAAAAACTGAGCTTGCTTTATAGAAACAAAAGAATTCCTCACCAATGACTCTAGACTCTCCATTGCCTATGCCTACCTTCTTCTCAGTCTTTTTCCTGCTGTTCAGTTTTGACCAACTTTCAATGTCATCAAGGGACTCCACCAAGTGGGACACATAGTTACAGGCTCATGGACAATAGTAAACAAAAGCATGCACAATCATGGACAATATCAGAATAATACCATCAATAATCCATTGTCTCTGACATAACATATGTGATTGTGAGTGATTATAAATGGTTCTGCATGAACACACTTGTACAACTACTATGAGATCTCAGCAATCTATGAGGATAATCAAGAACACCATCCTGACACTGTAACATCTGCTGGAGGTGTTAAGGGGGGGCACTAATATACCTATATGTGACATTATGATCAATCCAGGCTAGCTTGCAGGTGCACATGGCATATATATGGCACAATCTACACTGTCACGAATGTAACCCATGTCATCAATGTTGTCAAACAGCTATGAATGTACTGTGTGCATCACCGGAACAGTATCACACATGCATCTAGTATAAAACCTTGATAGGGGTTCTGCACCATCAGACAGCAATTTTTATGCAAAAAAAAAAAAACCTAGGTATGGCCAATAAGATGTGTGGGAGCTCACCATGGCAAAGGTGGTACTCTTAAGTTATGCATCCCTGGAAGATCTGTAGGCAGGTACATGAAGAAGGGTGCCTTGTACTCAGTTATTGGTTTGATGAAGGCTGTGAAGTATGGAAGTATTATGGTCTTTGATGTGGATGTCCTGCAAATAATCAGGAGTTGCGTTACATAAAAGGGAGTAGTCACCACTGTGGGCACATGCTGGTGGACATTCCACATATCAACTACCTCAGTACATGGGTCACATACCACTTGGTCTGACCGCAGGGGTGTGATGTCTGCATTTTCACTTTGTTGTGCAATTGTTTTCATAAAGTAACAAATCCCCCCATGTTTTTGTTTCATCTCATGTCTTCATGGCTATGGCAGCAATTTTTGGTGTGTGTGTGTTGATACTGTCTGTATTATACTAATATCACAGTTTGATTCAATGATTGCCCACAATCTGCAGTCCTCCAGACAGCTGTTGGGACACAGGATGCGTATGTCATACTTAATGTCTGTGACTTACATAATGGGCAGGAAAGGGCCTAGCACACAGCCCTGAGGTACGGACCTGATCACTGGACTCAAGATATAGGTCACTTCACACACGTCAACATATTTAGTTGTCACTTATGTGATCTATTGGTCTACCCACTTGGTGATGTAGGTGTTTATGGCACCTTGTGACAATGTTGCAGTAATACCCTAGTGTGGATTTGTGCCAAACGCCTTGATCTGGTCAAGTTCCACAGGATGATAGTGTTGTCACCATGCATGCCCTTGATGACCTTCTTGAAGACATCTAACAGATGTAACAGGCATGGGTGCAGCATGAACAAATCACAGGTCTTTCCCACACAGCCAGGATATTAACAGTGTCTGTTTATAAAAGTCCATGATAACATGTTGATCTATCTCATAGATGAAGAGAGTCAGGATGTGTCTATACATTCATGCATCAGATGCTGTCCCCCCACTCAGATGGATGCATGTTGATGTACACCTTTCTAAGGGAACATATTCAATCCAGAGGCTATGTTGAAGTATGAATCCAACTGTGTCAGGTTGATCTATGATATGGGTCACACTATAGGCAATGTATGATGTTGTCATGACTCAGTGATTCTGTGTTATTAGCAGTACAGGGCACACAGATATGCTACCCTCCTGAATTTATATTGCTGTGTGTCACAAAGCATTTAATGATGGTATGTAGGCACTTGCACACATATACCATACTGCAATCATCACTGTGATGGTAGAACATGAACTGTGTCAATGGTTTACATTTGAATTGTCATCCGCCATGCGTCCAACGTGCATACCTCTAAAAGTACGGCTGCAAAAAACACCAATACCGATTCACCATGTGTTTGAATGGCAAATAAACAAATGCTTTTTTGCCATTCAAGCACATGGATCAAATGTCGGAAATAGCTTTCCAGCAAACCATTTCCGACATTTGATCCTTTGATGTTCTCCGTATTTTGGTAATACGGGTTGCACAACTGGACGACTGCACATACCATGTGCGACAAAACGAAGGTAAACCCTATGTCAACAGTTGATCTGCTCCAGTAGAACAATACTTCTCATAATATGGCAGCAATATACTTGTAAGTGTATCATAACATGTCACTCATGTCACTCAATAACAAATACCATTAATATTCTGTCATAGTTCATGTTGGGGTGAATTACTTGAGATGTACCTCTCTGGACTATATGAAAAGACACATGACTGAACTCTTACATTATCTGTCCTAGGATGCCACAATATAAACAAAAATGATGGATTTCAACAACTGGCTTAACTTCTGGTGTCAATCCAGGGGGATCCAGTATCTCTCAGCCTGGGCTTACACAGGTAGATAGCCATCTGAACTTTGAACACCAAGTTTCCACAGTGGTAAGGAAATCCTACGTCATGCACCTCATATGTCAGGCTTCACACCCAGGTCTCAGGATGTTGTAACACCACTGTACTTCACCCTCATCAGAACACTAACCAAGTACAGTTCTCCCTTTTGCATGTCCCTCACCAGTCACCTGTAGCAGCTAGAGAACACATGAGTTTCCCACCAAGAAAACATAGGACATACAAACCATGCTGTGATATATGGGAATAGACAATGCCCTGTCACTGTAATTTGTATTGTATAGGATGAGTTGACTTGTGCCCAGCCTACAGGCCAGTCTCTGACCCTGCCCTGATGGGAGTACTGCACATCCACAATTCAGCTACAACTGATGACATCAGCAGAGTCTGGTGAGAGGAAGATGGTAATAGTAGTGTCCCACATGCTGGTGTAAAATGCTCTCTCTAACATCAGCAGTGTCTGGTGAGGAGAAGCTGCTAATATCAGTGTCCCACATGCTGGTGTAAAATGGTCTCTCTAATGTCAAGCAAGTGCACAAACACACACACACACAAGTTGACTGCAGTGATAATAGAACCCCTACCTATCTAAATATATGGCCTAGAGATCTCCGTATTTTATTCAATCCTGACTTTTATAGTGCTTCAGGACAATTTATAGTGGATGACATTATTATTGGATGTTTGAAGGCCTGCACAAAATGGATGTGTAGGCATGTCCAGCTGTCAAAATCTTGGTACTCCATGGGATTGTAGTGGTGACTGCTGGATACACAATCATGCTCTTCTGAATGGACAGACACCAACTGACTGCAGTGGGAACAGAACCCTCATCTAACTAAGTACACAGAATAGATAACTCAGTACTTAAAAGCACAATGGTAGAAGTCTGACTTTTATAAGGCTGCAGGACAATTTATAGTGGATGACATTATCACTGAATGTTTAAGAGAAGGTTTTGGGAGGCTTGTCTGAAATGGATAGCTAGTCATATGCAACTGTCAATATATTAAAGTTCGGCATGTTACCAGATTGATGAGTGTGCAGTGTGTGGTATTTGTTGTTGTGTTTCCAATGTGCAGGTATACTTTAAGACACAGCTTTACAAACTATATGCAAAAAGCTTTCCACATTACTACAACTACTGAAAAATGTGAATGTGCATTGTCATTATAAAGATGTGCATGGTATCTTAAGAAAATGTTTATTTCTGTAATGCAATTGATATATTTGTGAACAAGTACTGAGAGACTAAGTATGCAGTGTATGGTGGGAGATAACAGATGGCTGCAGTTGTAAATATGTGTTCTTTTCTTTAAAACAATGAAGAATACATGGAAAATAAATATGTGTCATACATGCAAAGGGAAAGCAATACTGGAATGTGCAGGAGATGGGTAGGAAAGAACCATAGCTATCCACTTCTTCAACAGTGTAAAATCAAAATATGCACAGAATATTAGTTGAATTTGGTCTGTCACCTCAACAGCGAGAGATGACAACAACACAGTCATGTTGTATAGCCGATTAGACCAAATCAAGTGTGTCAAGAAGACATATGTGCGAAATGGAGAGCTATGTATGAGATGTTATTTATTTGTGGGACATGTGTCCATTTTTTTTACTTCAGTAAGAGAGGAATGTTGGGTAAGGTACATAGGCATTTCTGGGTCAGATAAGTAGGGTAGGTGAGGAAGCTGATGCAAACAAACAGGACAAACAAGACAAGACACAGGGGCAGCAAGGGACACAAGGCTGGGGACACCAAGATTGTGGTTAGGGAGAGGACAATGGATGCCCATGCCCATCAAACAAGGGGACAGTGAGAATCTGGTCTTCACCTGCAGAGCTGTCATCACTGTTCCCTTACTCCACTGGCTATTGGAGTGCTTGACACCTTCTTCTCCTATGGACCATGAGGGAGAGCAGCATCTCCATCCAGCATAGATGTGCACCAATGGTGATGTGCACAACCCAATACACTAACCCTGGCATCTATTAGCAGGTGATAAACTCTCCACCTCTGTCAGTACTCCCAGGGGGTATCACAGCACCAGCTGCCGGGGTAGTGCTACCTCAGGGTGACAGTAGTACAGGGGCAGCAGAGGCAGTACTGCAAGTTTAGGTTCCAGATGTGTTGTGCATTGATGCTGGCGCCAGTGGAGTGGAGGACGGCTGAGCCACTGGGGTTGGCCTACTGCCCTGTGCTCTAAAGCATGGATGATATGGAAGCATTTTAAGAACACATAGTAAAAAAGGAGATAAGGGTTGGAGTGAGAGGAAAAAAAGAGATAAAATTGGTACAATCATATGTGATGTATAATGCATTATCACAATAATAAAGTATTTTATCTGACATTTTACATTTAAGTATACTTTTTATCAATTACAAACTATATTAAAGATTGCTCAAAGTAATCCTTGTAATGTGCCAATATTGCACATATGCTTGGTCCAGTTATAAAGATTAAGGTAACACCAGGGCATTTATGCCACTTGTGCAGAAATTAATTAATGTAACATTTTTAAAGGATTGTATTATTTTATATTTCTTACTTGTGGTATTTGAACCCACAATGTCTGATTACAGCCTTACAATTGGTTTGTGCTATAGACTGAAGCATGCCTGCTTCCTTTTACATTTAGGATTTGTATGCTTACTTTGCTACAACTGTATAGAAAAGAAATTTTAATATAAAAGCTACATTAATTCTTCTACTGTGCTCCATACCTTCCTCCTGCTTCCCTGAGTCTCTGTAGACACTCAGCATGGGCTTCTCTATTCGCAGTAGTCTCTGCATTAACTGTGGAATAAAGAGAAGAGAACAACAAAAGAGCATTATGCATATCAGTCTTGCCTACATGTAGCTCATGTAGCTTTCTATCTAGTATAAATTCTCTTTATTAGTATACTTACACAACTGTGGAATATTACCAGTCCTGAACTCACCCAGTCAGTGGTTGAGTGCATCCATCTTGCCTCTTTTCAGGTAATTAAAGTGATGTCTATACTGTTCTCTAGTGCACAGTATGCTAGTTGCACTGGAGACAGCCTTGGCCAGACAATTCCAAGCTTCAGACGTGTAGTGGGAGCCAGTATAGGCCCCATGCAAAAGCCTTAGGCTGTGGCACTTTATAAGGAGTCCAGTAAAGATTCTGGACTACTCAATACCCCACCTCTCCATCCTAAATTGGTCACCTTTCTTTCTACCAACAGACATGCCAAACCAGAGAGAACAGCAATAGTTAGAATAGTTTTCCACCAATGCATGTTATCAAGTTTACTGGTAGTGCACAAACCTGAACAATGATGTCAACCATGTTTGTGTGATGTTAAGCGGACAGCAATAGTGCCAAACAGACAGGAAAGCAGTTTTGGCAATTGGAAGGTTAATCTGACAGTTGGCATTAGTTTGAGAGTTGTTTGCTGATGGAAATGTTAGGTGATTCAACTTTGCAGACATGTACATGGGCATAAATTTCATGACCTAACACGTTTGTTTGGCTTTACACACTGATAAAACTGAATTTTACAAAGTGGGATTCAAACCTATTCATAAGAGACAAAACATTTTCTTCCACATCAGAGATTTTCCATCTTTGTCATAGAAGAAGTGCTTCTCAGCTATATTCATGAATTATATATATAATATAATAAATAATTTTATATATAAATACACATGGCAGATTGACATACCCTATATGTGTAACCTGACAAGGTCCTGGTTTAAACATTCATGTGTGTAGGAGTGTTATTAAAGTCTGAAGGCTATCCAAGGTCAGATAGCACAATTACAATTACAGAAACATATTAGTCTGTATAACTTCAGTCATACGTATAATTCATATGAGCTCCACTGGTATACATACTTATTGTTATTATTATTTATAGTTATGTTTAACTTTGTATGTAACATTTAATATAAAGTGAAATGGAGCAACAGCAAAACATTTGGAATTTCCTGTATTATAACCTAGAACCATTTGTATTGCAACCTACACTAACACCTGATGCCACATAAATAGCTTAATAGCAATTGTATATTTTTCTATTCATTATTAACTTCTGTGTATTGATTGAAACATGCCTCCACTTAGCATGTTTGCACAGTGCCCAACATACTTGATAGAATGTATACTGTTTAAAATTGTTGACTGTCTGCTGCTTCTTTGCAGGTGTTCTGGGCCTGCAGGTGTTGGGGAACACTGCTACCTGCTGTGCAACATTGCTTAGCTCATTTACATGATGGAAGGCAAAATATGCAACAATCTATCTTTTTTGAAACTGAGAATGTCTGTATACTGTCTGCAGATGTTTTGTATGCTTCTTGTGTGGGCTATTCATCCAGGTTTGCACTATGGTACATGTCACAAACAAGACAAGCAAAGCCAAACTTGTTTTAGCTTTGTAAGTAGTGTTTATTAGGTTTAATCCTTAAAAGACAATGATGGGACTTGAACCATGATGTACAGACAGTATATGCTGTGTGGATCAATGTGTTTAATAGATACGTTGCACACAGAAGTGATTCACAGGTGTAATTGATATACTGGTTATCAAAGAAGTACATTCAATGGCATTTATTGTGTTTATCAGTTTCCTGTGTTTGCGTTAAGCAGTGTACCAAGCAAATACCGGCATTAAAAAAAATTAAAAACTGTATAAAATAAAATACACTACAAAATACATGTCAGCGCACATACACATTTTTATACAAGTCTGGATTTGAACTCTGAACACAATGAGCCTTCAAAACCCAGTAAGAGTATCTTATCCCTTGTTACCACAGAAACAGCTTTGTAGTGTAGAATGAAAATTATTTTGAATACAAGGAAGTGCAACATCATTCACAGTATTAACAAGACATATGACACTTGTACACTTCTGAGTTGTTTGTACATGTATTAATTTCAGATGTAGTGCAATGAGTGATCACACAACCATTTATGACTATTGTTTGCAGAAATGTGTCTCTGTCTTACCCCAGTATGTTGTTCATTCTTCTCTTATCTGAGCATTAATCTGAGACATGCCGTCTGTGATGCATTTTCTATCATTGTAGTTAAAATGTGTAGAATATTAAATGACAATAATATACAGTTTTCAACAAATGCAGGGGAGGTTGGATGTTATTGAACAGAAACTGAAAGGTATGCTGCTTGCTTAGGTTCATAGGCTCATAGGTAGGTACTAAACTATCGGCCCTGGGGCCTATATAAGCCTAGCCAAAAAGGTTTCCTGGCTTTCGCCGCCCAAGAAAATAATTTTCCTGTGCCCCTGTCAAGCAGTGCTGCAGAAGTGATCCCTGGGGTGAATTTTCTATTTCCATCCAGTCGTCAAGGTTTTTCTTAAAGAAGGCCAATGAGGAGCTTTGCTTGACATGAATGGTTAGTTTGTTCCAGAGTATGGGAAGTCTCTGGGACAGGAATCTATCCCTCCAGCATGCTCTGTTTATTGTGCTGACAAGGTTTAGGTCCCTGGAGTATGTGGTTTGGAGAGACTGGGATTTCTTTTCTTTAAGTGTAGCATGTCCAACAGCTCTGGGTTTGACATAGTTTTGTATGTTAGGCAGAAATCGCCTCTGAATCGACGGTATGCGATGGAGTAGAGACAGAGGTTTTTTAGACGGTCTGCATATGGCATCAGTTTGAGGCTGGTAATCCTCTTAGTGAGGTATTTCTGTGGCCTTTCCAATTGTTGTAGGTGTCTTGTGAGATACATGCCAAATGGGGCATTGTACTTTATAATGGGTCTGATGAAGGATGAGTAGAGAGGAACAATGACCTCCTTTTTTCTAGAGAAGAACCCTTTTGTGATGAGGTGTGCCACATAGAAGGATTTACTGACTACTGTGGTGATCAAAGGAGAGACTACTGTCTACCTGTGTCCTGAGGTCTCATCACACTTTCAGTGTTTAGTGAGCTACCGCCTATGTGGTAGTTCATGGGTATCAAGTTTTTTCCCAAAGGGATGACAATGCACTTCTTGGCATTGAGCTTGAGGCCATGACTTTGACACCAAGCATCTGTCTCTGTGAGGCCCTTTTATACAATGTCTACATCATTAGGTGATCCTATTATGGCTCCCAGTTTGTAGTCATCTGCGAACTTTGTTAGCCAAAGACCTTCTGTGTTGGCCTGCACTTCAGAGAAATAGATGCCAAATAGGAGTGGACCTAAGACTGAACCCTGTGGTACTCCACTCATCACTGGTCTGAAGTTAGACTTGGAGTCAGTTATTTTTACTTTGTGGGTTCTGTCAATGAGCCATTTGGCCACCCATCTTGTGACATAGGGATTTATGTCCAGTTTAGTGAGTTGATCTATAATTCCAGAGTGGGGGATGGTATCGAAAGTCTTGGCAAGGTCAAGATAGGTTGTGTGCACTACCTTGCCCTCATCTATGGCTCTAGTGACTGCTTCAAAGAAGTCAATCAGGTTTAGTAGACATGATCTACCTTTTACAAACCCAAACTGAGTGGGGTCCAGGGTTTGGAGGTTACCTATGTCTTTGTTTATAAGCTCCAATATGATATGTTCCATGGCCTTGCAGACCAAGCTCATTAGGCTAATGGGGCATTAGTTTCCAGGGTCCATGGTGGCACCCCCTTTGTGGAGTGAGATAACCATCACCGTGCACCACTTAGTAGGCACATAGCCTGAGGTGAGGCTATGATTGAACATGGTACTTAAATGGGGTGCCAGTTTGTTCTGTAGTTTGAGCAGTACACAGCCTGAGATGTTGTCTGGTCCCATGGATGCTGTGTTCTTGGCTTTGGAGAATGCGATCTTTACTTGTTCATCCATGATTACAGGGGCTTTGCATTCTTCCGGTATTAAGATGGGCCGTTTGGAGGGTGAGAAGGGGTAAAGTTAGCATTGAACCTATCTTCCAAGATGTTGACAATATCTGTTGGGTCTGTATATTTAGTGCCATTGTACTGTAGCTCAGAGCAGATCTGAGTGTTGCCATTGAGATTCTTGACATAGCTGTAGAATACTTTGTGGTTGTCTTTGGAATCAGTGGCGATTTTATTTTCATAACTGGCTTTGGAAGATGTTATGAGGGATCTCAGCTTCTTGCTGAGGCTGACCAGGGAGTCCCTCCAATCTTGGGATTTTACTCTTTTTTTGCAACAGCTTCTTCCTTCTGTTGTAGAATTTGTTTATGGCAGGGGACCACCAGATTGGCTTCCTTTTTTTGGAGCATAGTGTCTTGGTTCTGTTGCGGATCCATGCACTCGTGTATGTGCTTATACAGTGCATTTGTGTAAGATTCAGCAGTCGTACCTCTATTTTCCATCTGCATGGGTGTCATGAAGTTTGCCACTTCTGTCTTAAGAAGCATGAAGTTGGCTTTGGAGTAGTTTTTGATGGTGGTTTCCTTAATGGGGGTGAGGGTGGGATATGGATGTCTAGGGTGATTAGCTTGTAGTCGGATTTAACTAATGAGGAGTTGACCTCTGGCATGGAAAAACAGTTACCCATATTGGTAATGGCCAGGTCTAGGATATTGCTGCCCATGGTGGGGGGGTGGACAAGCTGATCCAAGGCATTGGAATTTATGAATTCCAGAAAACGTTGAGCAAATGAGTTGGTACATGAGTAGTTTTTCCAGTTGATGGTGGGGTATTTGAAATCACCCATAATTAAGGTACTGGGTTGCACCTTAATAATTTCCGGTATCTTAAGAAATGAAGAGTGGGAATCCTGAGGCATGGTGGGGTATCTGTAACAAGCTACAACCTGAATTGCAGTCTTACCCAGTGTTAGTTGCACTTGGATAATTTCAGATGCATTATGTTGAGTAACTAACCTGGAGGTGTGGATATCGTTAATGAATATGGACACACCTCGGTCCAGGTTAGGTGGCCGAAAGGTGTTGTATGAATTATCGCCTGGTAATGCAGTGGTGCTCTCTGAAGCCTTGAACCAGGTCTCTGTCACTGTACAGATGTTGATGTTCTCCATTTTAAGGAGTGCCTCGAGTGAGTGCATTTTGAGGTTTAGACTTCTAGCATTGAGTAGCATTACCCTCACAGTTTGCTTGCTTGTATCTGTTATGCTGATGAATTTAGCATTTGAACCTTGCCTAAAAAAGGCACTATAGGGATGGGAAGAGCCATAGCCAGTACATTCAAAACCTTGATACAATTACTTTTATACTTTGTAAGTCTAACCTGGCTGACACAACCCATTGGAGGTAAGGGAGTCTGAACTGCTTTTGTGTTTCCCTTCTCCATACCAGTAATCATTCACAGTTGCAATACATTAGCAACAAACACTTACACGGAGCCAAGAATTTGGGATTCAGAGATTCTAATGAGTTCACATCTCAATTGCATCTTCACCATGCTCATAGGCCCGAATCTACACTATAAAAAGGGAACCACGTAGCTAGGGAATCTGAAGGTGAGGAGACTTGTTTTTGTGGATAACACAGAAGAAGATTGCTATTACTTTGGATTTATCTGCACAGAAGGCTACTGATATTGGTAAGGTATGATTGCATTTTTCAGTTATAAGCTGGATATGCTCACGTCACTAAGAAAAAAAAAATATATATATATATATATATATATATATATCTATATATATCTATATATATATATATATATACACACACACACACATAGATATATATAGATATATATATATATATATATATATATATACACACACACACACACACACACACCCACACACACACACATATATATATATATATATATATATATATATATATATATATATATATATATAAATAAATATATATATGTACAGGGAGAGAGAGAGAGACACACACACAGGTATAGATATCGATATAGATATAGATATAGATATAGATATAGATATAGATATTGATATAGATATGCATTAGCAAATGCCACTTTTATCAGTATGCACTACTTAGATGTTTACTGATGGTATAGGCATTTTTGTCAGGGCATTTTACTTTCACAGGTGCACAGCCTTATTAACTTTCATCATAAGTGTTCATGTTACAACCCTTTCTCTTTACACTTTTCTGTTGTTATTTCAGTGAAATGGAAATGTCCTATTTTGTCAGTGACACAGGGGTGTTAGCCTTTTAGGATGGCCCAGAGACACCTCTCGTGAAGTGCTAGCCACAGGTAGAGGCGACTGGACTTGCATAAAAATTAATGTTCTGTGGTAAATGTGTCATACATTTTTGTGACAGTTTCTTTGATAGTGTGATTCACTGATGTTTTATTCCTTTGTTTTGTACCAAAATGTCATTTGCCCTTTGTTTTGGGGGTGGGGAGCCAAGTTCCATTTCAGTGTTGGCACAAACAAAATTGTTTGAATAGAGGTTTGATTTGCTATTGTTACTCCCCTTATTTTGGATCAAATGTTGCTTTGTGTGTGGCTATAATATGTTACAACCACAATAATCCTTTTTTTATATTTGAATATATTGAAAGTTTTTTGTTTCTCTGGTGGGTAATATTGAAAAACTAATAATATATGTTATATCTAAGCAGGACTTTTACTTATGCAATATTTATGTGTAGTGTCCTTCTTTTTGGGTTTTATGTCATCTAGGACTATGGCAACCGAGCATCTCAGTCCCTGCAAACTCCTTTCAGTGACTCACAAAACAATGTGATCATGCAAGCATTTCAGCAACATGGTACATTTCTGCTGGAGAGAGGATGTGAGGATATGTCTGCAAGAATGCAAATTTAGAACCAAATACTGAACAATGTTAATGCTGTTGGAGGATGCAGCAGAACATATGATCACATGTGTCATAGGGCCACTAACATGAGTTCATCTGCCTGGATGAGAGCAGCTGCAGTGGCCCATGGACAGATGGCTACTGGAGTGTGGCCTGCTATAGAGCCATCGCTGAGACCAAATGATGAGTTCCTGTCCACTGTCAGGGATCCAAAGAGCTCAGTGAAAAGTGCACAACAGAATGTGATTGATGTTGGTGCTGCTGTTTCAGGTAGGACAAGCATGTCCCAGGTGGAGCTTCCAGGTAGCCTTACCTGTGTCAATTGTTAAATATTTCTTGTATAGCAACATATGACAGCAATATTTAAGTTTAACAATTTTTTTTTTTGGTGAGGAGGACTAGTTGTAAGATTGTTACAATAAACAACCTGTTCTGGTTTATTACACATGAGCTTGGGGTGGATGTGTCATCCAAGTTTCTGTTAAATGTATTGTTAATGGATATATAACTAGCCAACATTTTTTCACCCTGTGTTACTGTTATTGTGATAATGGTGTCCTTACATTTTGCTTAACTTCTTCCAGGACCATCTTCTTTAACAAGTCTGGAGTCATCTGCACATGGTAAACCAAACATTTTTATTTCAGTACAGATGAGCATTTCACAGAAATATTTATTTTATCCATATGTGTGATGTGTGTGTCAAGGTTGTGTATGTATTGCTGTACCATCTGTGATAGTGTCAGTATTGTTAGTTGTTAGCATATATTGAACTGTAATAGTGCAGTTATTAATTTCTTTCATGTCATTGTTGCTTATTAATACAGGTGATCCTGACATTGGAAGTGTAGGACTCATCACCTAATGTTAGAGTACTGGCAGACTCTGATGATGGTGGGCAAACAAAGGCACAGTCAGGGGGTGCAGAGGTTGACTCTGACACTGAGGGTGACATTCAGCCATCCACTGTGATTCCATCAGACACAGCCAGTAGGCCTATGCAAACCCTTTCCAGTAAGACCCTCAGATATCAGACACATTGCCTAAGTGTGAACGAGGTGCTATGCAGTAGGGTTGTTAGGGGTGCTTAGAGAAGACCTGATGTCCATCCTCCACCTGATTCAGGTGTGTCTTTTTGTGCCACTTGATGTATGTTTAGGGCTGCCATGGAGGTGCAGGCACATTCCAATAGGTCCTCTGAAGAAATGCTTAGGATTATAGATGTGGCACAGGCTGACAGGCATGACTGCCTCCACCATATTGCCAATTCAATAGCTTGGATGAATGACACATTGGAACAGGTGGTGTCTGTGCTGGAATGTCTGCTGGGTGGGAACAGCATCCATATCAGTGTAGGTCAGCCACATTATCTGATGTTAGCCAACATGGCCATGCCTGATAATGCGTCCATAGTGACACTACTTCCACTGCTTTGTCAGTGGTTGATTTGTCCACACCCAGATGTGGCAGGCCATAGAGTCATGGTCCTGGGTGCACTCATGAGGGGAGCTCATCCAGCAGATATCAGTCACCTTCAGGTAGCAGCACTGCATCAGACTATGGGTGGGGCATGCCAGAGCAACTCCTGGCAAAGCCAGTTCTTTTGGTCGGGTATGACGACGATGAATTGCCACCTCTACCATGCATGGTAGATGAACTGCTACCTCTACCATGCATTGCTCACACCTGTCAGACATACCAAGATGTAGAGCTAGCACAGAGCTTGGATGTGTTCTTGCAGACACTCACACATCAATTTTACCTGGAGTGGCCATACAGGCACACGCACAACAGTTACATGGGTCAGTCATGAGACTTAAAGCTCATTCTGTCATAGTGGCCATTTGATACTATAGCCATATATCTGCCTGTTTCTCTTTCTTACTCACACACACTCACTTACCTTTTGTGTCACCCTAAGCTCCCCCACAACATCCTGGACAAATGATGATAACTGTGCCATATCCTTGTTTTCTATCTTTCGGATTCAGTGATACATAAGTCTTTTGTCTGACACTCATGGTGCATAGCTGACTTAGTGCTTAGTTTACTAATTGTACTGTTTTCTTACAGATTTTTGTAACGTGTACATGCCCCCATATTCTTACAGCAACAAAGCTAGACCAAGCCATAAATAAAAGTGGGACAAAGGCTGAACAATAGAGAGACTTTTTAAATATTTTGTTCTTACAAAGTTAGACAGTTGATAGAATCAAGCAGTTTTTGCATCGCTATTTTTAAGATGTTTCTGAGGGACATGAAATCTGAAACTGAAATGTGTGTCATTAATATCTAACTTCTCTCTTTAATGATTTGCCAGTACAAAAGTATGAAGACAAATTGAGGACATTCTGTGACAATCAGTACCTTTGAGAGGTAGGAATGTGTGAAGTTTTGATGCCTGAGGCCTATTACTTTATAGAGGACACGTACTCACATAAGTCACTGCTGTCACATGTTGAAGTAATTTCTGTAAAAATTAGCCACCTTTTACTTACTTATATTACCAAGTAACAGTATGCAAGAATATGCCATTCATTTGTGTTATTACATATTTTTTAATATTCCTGGTTCAATACTTACATTGTAAATCCAGCAGGTGCTACAGTTTTAGTTCAGGACTGACTCTGACAATAGCAGTACACAGCCATTACATGGGTAGGTAAAGTTTGTGAGCATTGCCTGGCATCAATATTACTGTATGTATCTGCATAGGTGGTGAGTGAGTGTGTTATGCATTTCCTCTTAGCCAATGCATGGCCCTATTGAACATGCCTACACCTGCCTACACCCACAGCAGCTGCTGGTTCCCCCTCTGACTCCTCACCTGCATGTGGTGATGGTGACCTTGCCAGTGGTTTTGGGATGTGCGCCCCTTCTCCTTGTTGATCCTGCTAATCCTGTTTTCTCAGGAAGATGTTATGAAGCATGGCACAGATGGTGAAGATTTCAGTACATGTACATGTATTGTACTGCAGGGCTACCCCAGATGTATCTAGGCACTGGAACCGTGACTTTAGCAGCCCAAACTCCTGCTGTATGATATTTTTTTGTTTGACAGTATGCCCCATTATAGCATTCTTTAGTTGGTGTGTGTGCATTTCTGTTAGGCATCATCAGCCAAGGTCCCTTTGTATAACCTGCATCCCCCTCTAAATGACCCTGTGGAATATCACCCGTAGTAAACACCTCATATAGTTGAGAGTTAATGAAGTGGATGCCCTTTCTATTTATGTACACCCTTCCCTGTTCTCTGGGTGGTGCTTTGATTTCTATATGTGTACAGGCCATGACACCCAGTACTTCAGGGTAGACCTCCTGCACATTTGTGGCACTGTCCTCAGGCATACAGGGAAAATATATGTACTCACTGACATGTTGTAGCATAGCATTCAGGAATTGATGTAGGACCCTAGATGTTGATGCCTGTGACACCCCCAATATGTCCCCTGTTGGTCTCTGAAAGGTTCCTGTAGTTAAAATTCTAAGTGCTACACATAGCTTAGTCTCCACCAGTATTGTTTCCCCTTGGTTTGCCCTTATTCTGAGTTCAGGATGACAGAGGTTGCAGAGTTCCTGTAAAGAGTGTCTATCCACCCTTTAGCACTCCAAAATTTCCACCTCATGCAGATTGTGAAAAGTTAAACTGTCTAAATACCTTTCTCCTTCTTGGTTGTGGTCTATTAGCAGTAGCATAGACTTCAGCCTGTTCCACATACACATGAATTAAAGCTACAGCAGCTCCTAACTTTCTTTCTGTGTAGGCTCATTTCAGTGGCTTTATTGTAATAGGTTTTGGAATTCATAGGGAAAACTAGCACTGAGTCTACATGGTTGTTTTATAGCTTGTTGAACAGCTCCTCAATCTTGGATTGGTTGAGTAGCATACAATTCAGCTGTTTATGCTGTCATTAACATGCCACAGTGTTTACCATGTTTGTGCATCTCTACAAACCGTGTAGAGCAGCTTACTGAATCCAAAATGGTGTGTTATTATGTACGCATCGTAGCTCAACATGAACATGGTCTTAGCGGATCATGTAGGCTTTATTGAATCTAGCTCTATGACATTAGAAAATTTGGTTTTCTCTGTTATACAGTGATCTTGGAGGGGTATAGCCTCAGAATGGAGGCACAGGAGACCTTTGCACCTCCCCAAAATACAGTTTCACAGTGAGAGCAAGTTTCAATTACTGTTCCATGAGCAGTTTAATGGTCACTGATGACACTTCTGAGTGTCAGTCACTTTAGTATTAAATATTTGTTATGAACTTGTGTATGACTAATAGTGCACATCGATGTTAAAAACAAGTACAGTACTTTACAATGCATAGACTGACTATGTGCTTGCTTGCATATTGGCATATTTGTGCTGTAATCTATTGTAATAGGTAGACTAGGGCCTTGCACATGCATACTAGCTCTGGTGATCATGTTGGCAAAAGTGTGATTTTAACACAGTCTGGTGTTTACCATGGCAAGTCAAAAACCTAATTTGTATATGTCACCATTTAACAAAGAAGCCTGTCTGTAGTAACATCAGCAATGGGGCTATGTCACAGTTCAGATTTTCATCTGATTTTTTATTCTATTTTTTTCATTACACGTCTGAAACATGGAAGTTTCTGAGAAAAAGTATATATAAAAATATAAAAAATGAGTCTCTCATGGAATGACTGATTTGCTACTAAATTAATAAAGATTAAATCAATCAATAATACAAGTCATCAGAGTTTCATTCTTCCTCCTTGTTACAGATGCATGCTGATGGAGTTCTTGTTGCAGTAGTCCTGACTTTGTATTTCTATCACTTATATTCTCCCTCTCTCTCTCTTTTTCTCTTTCTGTCTTGCTCCCAGTCTCACACACCCATTTATTCATATGTACACACACACACACACACACACACACACACACACACACACACACACACACACACACACACACACACACACACACACGAGCACGCACACACACACACACACGCACACACACTTATTTCTTGTTTTATCTATTTACTTTTATTTATTCATTTATTTTTTTTTTTTTTTTGCTCGCCAGACAACAAATTCATACTTAGCATATAGGTCATTTGTTTATTCTCTGTTCAAGCTTCACAGAAGTTTAATATGCTGCCATGATGCAGCAGATTTATTTTTCAGTGGGCATTAGCCACATGTTAATAGCCTGCTGGGGAACTTTCATTCTCCAATCAAGGTAAAGATATTCAGGCTGCCCGTTCTTTAAAAGATTGTATGGAATTAGGTAGCCTTGTAAGTGACAGTTTCCTATTCAGTGAAAGTGGTAACCAATTTTTTTTATAGATGGCTACTGAGAAGTGACCTGTGTCTCATGTATAGAGCTTCAACAGACCCTGTTTTGTCAGACCTATTACACATTCACAAGTCCAATGGTATCTTAGCATCTACACATGGAATCTCAGTCTCACTTGCAAAATCAATAGAACATGTCAGAGGGATAAGTATGTATCATAGAGAACACCATCTTCAACTCCACATAAATCAAAGTACTTCCTTTACTCTATTCAGAAATAATTTGGATGAATGGATGGGTAACCACAGTTTAGCACACTTGTCCTTCATGGATAGTGGAAACAAGTAAATGCCCCAAAATATCCTTATTCAGCCTATCTCCAGGTTATTGGCATCTAAAATATAAGGGATAAAACTGCCATGGGAATGTAAGGATGGGCTTTTTCGTATCATCAAAAATCTATATACTGCAAAGGGGGTCAATATCACATTGTCAAATCACAAGTAAACAAACGCTTCTTCGTCGAACACCTATTCCATGAACACACTATCCATCAAACTAACTTTTCAGCAAAAAGTATCTAGGGCAAACTGATTGTTGGCCACCATCTGGAATTAACAATTTTCTCTACTGTAGGGTGATCTCAGAGTTGGTATATTTAGTTGGGGGGTGTAGGGTGCATGGCCCCTCACACTGGTGTATGTGTGTGTGTGTGTGTGTGTGTGTGTGTGTGTGTGTGTGTGTGTGTGTGTGTGTGTGTGTGTGTGTGTGTGTGGCATAGCTATCCACCTGCATAGGTGTTAAGTTTTATGGTTTTGTTTATGGTTGTTAGGGCGGACTGACATCAGTTTGCCCTAGGAAACTTGTCCCTGAAAAGTTAGTCTGATGAATAGTATGTTCACTGAATAGGTGTTAGAGGAAGAGGCTTTTGCTTAATTGTGATTTGAAGATATGATATAGACCCACTACTAAGTACCTATTAACCCATGAACTTATTATAGTGCAGACATTATCACTTAACAAGCTAGCTTGTGGTCAATAGCTAATATGCAAAATGATTTTCAGTGTTATATTCTGATTATCTTTGATACTGGTCTCACTGACTACTTTCAGTATGATCATCATCATCTTGTACTCTGTCCATATTTGTTCCCATGACTGACATATTTTCCACTGGTATAACTTTCAAAATTGCCATCCTCTGTAATTCACCTGACAACTATGAATAGGCACTTTGTCAAGAACTCTCTGATAAACATTTACCTGGAAAACATTTTCATCTAATGTAACCATACCTTTGAGACTTAGAATTCTGGACAGATCCAAAAATAATGTGGTGGGTGAGGGGGTCAAAAGCTGAAAATCAAGAACAGATTTTAAATGACACTCTTAGAACAGGTTTTGCATAAGCATGCATTTTCTGAAGAATATGAAATTTGGACTCAAATGTCTGTCATTATTTAATGACTTCAGTGTTCAATGTTTTCTAGCAAACCACAAATTTTATGAGGAACAGACCAAAAATATGAGTCAAAAACCTGAACAGTCTGCAAAATTCTGGACAGCTGAAAGGTATGACTGTTGTTGTTATCAGATTGCTTACAGTTTGAAGAAAAGGAACACAGATATACAAATTAGTATATATTACAGAGGGTGAAAGACTCCAATTTTAACCAAAAAAATGATCAGAGTAATAGCTGATCAGTTTATACATTCCCTTTCTGGGGACAAAGCCCTCCACATGTTCCATACAGGGGGATGTGTCCCAGCAGTCTTTGTTGACTTTTTAACATGAATTCTTAAGTCAGGGTACCTCAAAGAAATAGATGATTCTCCTTATCGTGGTTAACACTGTCTAGGGAAGTCATTTCTGAGGAAGAATGTGAAGATTAGCTTTTACACTCTTGAAAATTGCTTTGTTCTAGTATTCCATAAGAGAGCACTAAAAAAACAAAAAACAAACAAAAAAAAAAAAAAACAATAGGACAGCTGCCAGGTACAAAACCATTTCAAACCGAGACTTTTGCTCACACTTTTGTCCTAATATATTAAAAAATACCACCAACAAATGTTTAAAAAAAGTTAAAAAGTTATGTGATAAAATATTTAAATACTTTATAGAATCATATTATAAAATGGCAAACATAATTTAAATAGGCAGAATATTTTTTATCTCGTTAGTACTGCATACAAAACAAACCTCCAAAACATATTTACCACATAGCACAGTATATAAAAAGTCAGCACTAGTCGATATATTGGCGCTATATCAATTCTGAAAATTAAGTAGAAGAGCTAGTTTGCATAAAAATATTAATATAAAAATAGGAAATGCTACTAAGAAAACAAATACAACATGATTTAACAGATGACTAATTTTCTATTTGCAATACTGTCCCCCAGGGTGGGCATTACAGGGAAATAATTGACTTTCCAGAGGTAGGGATGCCCCTCCACTTGTGGTTTCAGGCTACACAATACCTGCAGGTGGTTCATTATAACCATGTGATATCCACTACAGTGGGCATTATTGCTTGCCTGTTCATTGTCAATTTTACTTCAGTGCTGTACTAAACAAGTCCTAGGCTGGTTACAGCAAAACTAAACTTTTACTTTTTTTGCATATCCATGAGCACATTCCAATAACTAAAAGTGTTCAGTCCTTAGAATTTTTAACTGTAAAACAATCCAAACATATGTTTGGTTTCTTCTGCAGTTTCCATAGCTGAAGGATTTAACACTAATATTAATTGGGAATGGCAAATCTTTCTTTTGATACAGTTTTTCCTAGACTACATTTTTCTTGCATCTCAACTCATGCCTCTGGACCATTACAGCTCTCGAAGTCTCTATTTTCTATAAAAGATCAGGTTGTGAGACTCGTGCTTGCACCCTCTTGTAACTTTAAGTTCAGTATTTTTTTTTTTTTTTTTACAAATTATCTTCACCACAAACTACTTAGAATCTTGGCTCAGCTGCTTTACCAACAGGTTTAACTTCATGCAGCAGATTCCCAGAGCTTTTGTAATCTCAGTTTGTCTCTATCATATAACTCTGATAGTCTTTGGGAGTGTCTATCAAGTAGAACTTCTGTCAATGCTGATTTTTCCAACATTTCTACTTCACTTGATTGTAGGCATAAGTAGCATTATATGTATGCTCAGGTAAACTTTTTGCAAATTAACAAATGAGTTAGTGAGAGACAGAGTCCCACCAAATAGAGAACTCTTACCTTGTAAAACTGTAAAATGACACCCTTAATAGTTTTTGCTACAACTCATTCTCATGAGATTCTCGAGTATTAGATAGATTGCTTTACTTGTGCATTGGAGGGAGGATAGATTGGATACTACTAATGTCTTAATTCCCAGTTTGTCAAATCTACTCAATTTTTGACTATGTATTATAGATCATTATAAATATAGAAACATCCTGTACTTCTGTTCCAAAAACATAGAATTAATGGCTGTTAGTTTGCTTAGAGTACATTGAATGATACATAAGTGGCCTCTGTGAAATAGAGAAATATGTACACACTTACCTACATGGAAGATGTGAAACTAGGCATTCTTGTCTTCCTTTGATTTGTTGTTGTGATGTACACTGCAAACATCATAGGACTACACTAATTGTTGTCACTGAGTTTACTCTCAATGCTATGTAACCCAGCTGTTTAAAAGCATTGTATGGTGAAATATTACATTCTGCACCTGTTTCCATTTTAAATTCTATAGTCTGTATACTAATTCTCAATGTTTCTTTCCAACAGTCTGATCTGCACTCCTGTCCCAATGCCTGATGTGAATTTGCATACCTCACAGTGTCAGGTCTTTTTCTCTTGAAATAATACAGTTTGCATTCATGTCTCTGTTTAACAGCATGCAAATTCTTTAGAGCACACTTTTCCCATTTATAGTTCATTAAAAATGTCATTTTGAAGCACAGATTCTACATGATCATTTACCTGTAGGACAATCTTTGCTCGTAGGTCTGTCACAGCACCTATTACCAGACAGTGGTGGCTGGTGACTTCAAATCAAAGGGGGGCTGCAGGAGAAAGCTGAATGGGTGGGGCCAATGGGAAGGGGTGTGACCAACTAGAATGGAGTGGAGCTATGTCCAAAACCACAACAACTAGAACTTTAATTAAATACGCTGCCCTGGGTGCCAAACCATCATTATGAGAGTCCAACCAAGACAAAATGAATTGTAGAAGAAAAAAATATTTCAATGCATTGGCTACATAACAACTTACTTAATATCTAGATGGAAACACAAAGGTTGTGAGGCATGAACAAATAAATTGCTTTTTAAATACATTACTGGAATGCCAGTCAAAATCAAGTATAAAATAAAACAAGCAGCAGTCAGCTCAAACCACTTCTCCTTACACTGCAGTTCTAATTATAATTTATATTCAGCTTTATAAAATTACCAAGTGACATGCTGAAAGTAGCAATCTCTGACATACCCCCACTTGTAAAAATGTTTCTTATCCAAAAAAGACCTGCTGCCTAACAACAACTATCTATTTGTTTCATGGGGAACACATAGTCAAAGTAAAAAATCAACAGCGAACAAGAAACAAGCTCAAGATAAATTGCTTAAAGGATTACTGTACAAGTTATGGACCACACATGATAGATTGGCATTCTGGTTAGTTTACGGGTAAAGCCTGCATAGATAACTGCAAGTATTCAATAAATGTAATGAGCTTCTGAAAATACTGTAATCCTGTCCTTTATTTCAAATACTGTCATATGAATTTCAATACCTAAGGCTTATACGTTATCTAGTTATGTAAATATTCTCTGCATGGCAACAATGAAAAGGCTTTCAATGTTGGTAATTCTTTAACAGTATGCTTATTAAAGCTTACTTGCATCTTACAATCTCTGACAAGCTTACCTGATTGTCAATAAAGCATTGCTACTTTAATACAGAGCAACAGGGTACTGCATGCATTTTCTGAATAATAAGAAGTATAAATCAACAGTATAAAAATATGACAGAAAACCAGAACATTCTGCAAAATCAAGGACAGATGAAAAGTCACGGTCATACTTGTGGTCTACCTTGGATGGGGGAATACTCTGCACGCTTACACTGCATAACTGCTCTTTGCCTTTCTTGGACATATCCAGAGTCACTACAATAGGTAGTGGGGTGCAACAAGTAGGTCACAGTCTGAAATGTCTCTGGCTGATGGTGATGGCTCTGACACTCATACCTCTCAACCTCAGAGCAAGAAATCTGGACAAAGCCATACATAGAAGTGGGACACAGGTACAAAAATAAAGACAATGTTTAAATATTGCTCTTATAAACTTAGAAAGATAATAGAATAGTAGTAGGTCTTGCATTAGTATGATTTTTTGAAGGTTTGAAATCTGAAACTCAAATGTCTGCCATTATTTTCTAACAGGTCTTGCTTTAGCATGCATTTTTCTGAAGGTTATGATGTCTGAAACTCAATGTCTATCATTATTTAGTGACTTCATTCCTAAATGATTTGGCAGAAAACCACACATTTTATGAGGAGCAAACAAAAATAAGAAGCAAAAATCTATTCATTCTGCAAAAGTCAGACAGTTGAGAGGTATAGTTCAGCTGGGGCTGTCTGAGTTTGCTGCCCACCCCCCCCAAACAAAATCATGGTCAAATGGAGCATCCCCCCTGCAGCCATTCCAATGTTCCATTCCTTGGTTATTTCGCCCCATTTGCCATAAACACTGTAATGTGCATACTGCTTTACTTCTGCAATGATATGGATTTCATTTGAAAGTTTTATTTTATATTTTACAGCATAAACCCTAATAGATATCTGCTAAACAAAGCAATGCTGTCTCACAATGAAAATAGACTTAGCATTAAAACTTCTCTGCCCTTGAAACTCACATTAATTGAAACAGCATTGAAGCCCACATTCAAAGAAAATACATTTTGCCAGTGGCAAATAAAGATTAATTTTGAGCTGTTTTCAAATCATAGGCCCTTTGAACATGAAACATACACATGCTCTTTGATACACCTTCTTGGCTGTATTAAATAATATTTATTGTACAATACAGTACAGTTGTTAGAGGGCATTTTAAATTTATTGTTTTGAAAAATTTTCCAGTAAACAATGAAACAAAATGCATGCACCAATAATGACAAAACTGCCCAAATCAGAATATTTCCATCATAAAAGTCTACTCAAACTTCAACAGTCCACCAGTATCAGTAAATATGCACGATCTCTGAAGAAGTAAAAGCCATCTAAATAATTCTACATTAAAGAAATCTGTTAACTAATGAAGAGGTTACTGCTAGCAAACAACTTTATATGTCATTGTTACATCTACAAATAAAGTGCCTGTTGCCCTTGAGGAATAAATTGCTAAGTTGCATTAAAAAAATTATAATGCTAACAATATCCCAATAGGGAATGGATGACAAACTGATAACAGGTTCATAGTTACTAGGTATCTTTGCCAAAGAGGACTGCAGCATCCATCTCCTTTACAAGGGAGTACAGTATCAGCAATGGATCTGCCTACTGTGGGAGTAGAACCCACAGCCTTCTGCATCAAAAGCAAGTACACTACCTGTTGTGCTATTTACAATGTAAGCAGATGGGCATAAGCAGCATTAAACGTTTGTTCCCCTGCAGCTCTCAGCTCCTTGTAAAATCTGCTCGACACTCAGCTGTACCTCTGAACTTTGCAGCACAAGAAATCTGGACAAAGCCAAAATTTATTTGGGGGGGGACAAAAGCCCAAAAACCAGGGACACATTTTAAACATTGCTTGTGTAATGTTAGAAAGTTGCTAGAATAAAATGCTGCGTTATCACCATACATTTCACTGCCAAGTATTGAACCCAGGTCCCTGTGCATAACAGCCAGTGCAACATACCACTATGCCAAATCATCTATTTTTATGAAAACAAGCAAGACTGAAACTTAAATGGCTACCATTTAGTGAATTCAGTTCTCACCATAGCTGTTAACATCTTAGCACAAAACACCTGAGCAAAGCCAATAATGGGGGAATACAGCCCCCAAACATATTCAGTGAGTTCAGTTATCACCATAGCTCTCAACCTTGGCACAAAAAAACTGGATAAAGCCAACAATGGGGGAATACAGTCCACAAAATTGGGACAAATATCCACTGAGGACACCAGAGCAAACCCACACTAACACAGGGAAGACATGCAGACTCCACACAGAAGGCACCCCAGCCAAGCATCAAACCAGACAACCCATAGCTGTTAGACAGCACTGCTACCACTGCACTGTTGCCTGCTTTAAGTATCAAAAATACAGAAGCCACAGATTTTATGAGGAACAGAACAAATATGAGGCAAAAATCTGCAAATGTTTTAGAAATGGTGGTGGGTAGGGAATTCAGGCTCTTGTCACTTGGGCCCCACCACCATGAAGCAACAGGAGCATTTTACACACACACACACACACACACACACACACACACACACACACACACACACACACATACACACACACACACACACACAGCCTGCCATTGCAGTGAACACCACCTACCTGTCTCTAGATGGCCTGCCATCCGCCGGTCGGCCCTCCATACTGGCCCGCGCGAAATGCGATCCTGTACTCTGCAGCAGCCTGATCGTCCTCCATACTAGCCTGTGCATGCTGTGTTCTCCCGTGAGATGTGAGGAGGCTGGAGCCTCCTGCTATTGGTCCAGCCTGTGTGCGATGCAGTCCGGTGACCTTCTGGTTTGTGCGGTCATCACCGCACAGATCTCTGGGTTGGAAGGGTGGAGTTTCCTGCTTGGAGCTCAGGAATGCCTGGGCATTCATGCTTGGAGTTCTGGTCTGCCTAACACAGCAGTCAGGGACTAAGCACGCATGCGTGTAGTCCGTGATATTTTTTTTATTTTTATATGTTCTATGGTGGGGGGACTGGGGACTTTATTTTATGCATTCTACAGGTGGGGGGCCGATTTTGCAGGTTGGGAGGGCTGCAGTCCTATAGCATGAGCCACCCTTGTTACCAGATGAAGTAAACAGTCTAGATCCTCATACCATAACAATTACTTCCTTAACATGACACACCTTTATAACTCATTTTATCTTTATTTCATTCATATTTTATTTTACATGCATTCATTCCTCTACTAATTTTTTTAACCGTGTACTATTTTTTTAATCTGCACACATCCAAAGACTTTAATAAGGTTAGATCCATTTCTCTTAACTGTCATCCCATCTCTCATTACAGAATTGTGCAGCTCACTAAATTTACACACTGTGGCTCTGTTCTTTAGCTCTGTAACATATACATTTATAGTATCTCTAGCACATTGTGTTCTTGTAAATGATACATTTCTTCTTTTCTAAAACTAACTACTCAGATTCAGTATTCTACTCTTTTGCCTTGTCATCTTTTAAGAAAACTAAAAATCAATACCATTATGGTGTCTTTCCTGATGAAATAAATGAATACAGCACACTGAACCTTTTTTGACTTTTCAGGTAGTGCACTAGCAGTGAGGAAAAATATATAGGTTCATAGATTAATACTGTGCTAACTGCCCTTGTGAGACATTTTAAGCCTAGCCAAATATCCCTTGTGACTCAAACCCTGCACCTTATGTTTGTAAGGCAAACACCTTAACTGTTAGGCCACCCTCCCAACATTTGTTCTTACATACAAATTTTCCATTTCTTGCCAAATATCCCTCTAGAAAAAGAATTTCAGCTGGGTAGCAAAGACATATTTCTACTGTAAACTGTACTTCTGAAGTTTGTTCAGTTCTACCAGACATTTCTCTACTCTCTGATACTCATGTCATGTCAGCAGGCTAAATGGATAACAAATATTAATGAATAACAATAACTGAAGGTAAGGGCTTGTGTTTTTTCTTTTTAAGTACATTGGAAGAAGGAACAGCAGAACGGGGTAAGTATCTGTGCTGTAGCCAAGGAAGAAACCTGATTGTCGTTAAGCTACATTGAAAGCAATTGGTTGGAAGGTGGAAGGTAAGTGCACAAAAACAGCATACAACCCTTCAAAAATTTCAATTATACAACACAAAAGTTACACAAGCAACACACAACAATTCCCTGTAAAAAAAAAAAAAACAGAGATACTTTCCCCAAAGTGAACTGCCCAATAAAAAAATAATAATAATCAAGTTGGCGTGAATTGTGCACAGGCATTCATACAAAACACAGTTTATATCCTAAAAATACACTTTCCAACTCAACTCATAAAACACTAAATTAGTTAAAAAATTTAAATAAGCCCCACCACTTAACTAGACAGATTATACATAGAAAGCAGTTTCTAGAAATACAATAGCAGCATTCAGGGAATGTCTACAGATACAACCCTTTCTGTAGAAGAAACTTCCCATTCATGTGAAGCAAAGCTCTTCATTGACCCTCTTCAAGTGTAACCTAGATCAATGAATGGGTAAGTGTAAATTTACTCCTGGGGTGGGACCCATGTCCTTCACAGACGGAGGCAGTCAGCATTAGGTATCATAGCATAGGCTCATATCTCTGTAAACTGCATTCACCCACCTATTGAAAGCTGGGAAACTCGGGTTAAATATGGCTATGCGTATAAGGTCTCTTAGGCCATTAGCCTAGTATTCTTCTATGAGCCTATGAACCTGTGAAATAGATACAGTGCATCTGTAAACACCAATAAGGTCTACACTCTAACCAGTTTGTCTGAAAGAATGGTATAGCAAATTACATGCAACTCATTGGACCTAACTGATTAGCCTTAAAGCAATATACTCATGTAATATATTATGAAGGCCCATATGATTCCTTAGGACTGAAACTGCAAATATAATAATAATGATAATAATAGCATCCTGGCAAATGGACTTATCTAGATGGATTTTCACTGGAATAACTTAAGGACATGTCATCTGATCAGACTTTTTTTTTTATCAATTGCAGCTGTAATAAAAAAAAGACCACAAGGAATAAATGAAGGACTCCAATTATCTGCAAAGGTAAGATGCGTGCTTTTTAACTGATATTTCACATAATCATAATTTTAAGTGGCATAGCTTTTGTTGCAAACTTGAGTTAACTATATTTTTCTCTGGTGTTTTATCAGGAGAGTATGACATGAAGCCTATGAATAATTTGTCCTTCCCTTTCAACTCTAGTGAGTGATAACATTGTAAAGTACTAATGTATTAAAAGAGTAGTGAAAGTAATCTGTTAACATTACCAAGTCAATAAACAAGCTATATAATAAAATAAACTGGCCCCAGGATTCTCAAAAGTGTGCACGGCATGCATAATTAGTGTAAGAGGTATAATTGCCAGTATGGTGGCCGAGCGATCCATGTACGTGCCCGCTTGATGTGCGCAAGTGCTCTGGCACTAGTGTTGCACATTCTCAGTCCCCGTATGCAAATTACCCCATTTGCAGCTGAAAAACATGCAAATGAGGTAAATCTGCTACCCAGGAAGTATGAATCACGGTGTGCAGGACTAGCGTAATATGCAGAAATGTACTCAGTCAATAACAGAGTACGGATCTGCAAAATCCAAAACAGGGACATGACAGCCCCAAATAAAGGCTGCATATCATTGAGGAAGCACGCCAATGGCCAACTATAAGGCCATTGGCATTACAAACAATGCAAAACTTACAAAACACAACTTTTATTATATGTCCGCCAATCATGGCTGTCAATGCATAGGGCAGCGGGGCACAAATGGCAATGGTGGGGAAAGAAGAAAATAAACCTAAAAAAACAGTCTAACTAAAGCCAGTATTCCGCCATGCAAGTCAATGGCAGGCACAAGACAATCTGGTCAGTGAATAGTGGCTGCTAAGGGAGGAGGCACAGTGTGACACATGTAACTATGCATTAGCAGGCAATCCTATGCAAATGAGGGGAAGGATAATGAATCTCAGATTTTCCCAGCATGTGAGGCAGGTCTCAACAGTGTAAGAGTATGAATAGCTGAGTGCTAGCCTAGGAGGTAGTTGACATCATAGGTGGGTGTGTCAGACATACTGTAAGTGGATTGGAGCCCTGTGGCTTGTGTATGTTCCTAGCTTAGCACAGCCAAGCTAGGAGGTGTGCCTAACCCTGCCTAGCACTCTTTACAAAGTGTAAGCATGTGTGTGTGTGCGCCGCACACCAGGAGTTACAGGAAGAAAACAGAAGTTAAACCAGGAAACAGCATCAGTGTGCACATCTGATTACTATGTGCAGCGTGGCCCTGCGCCCAAACAGAAGGGCAATGGAAAAGGAAATCAGCAGTAGGAAGGTATTCAAGGAGAACTAGCATATCTGGCAGGTGAAACATATCAGAAGCAGCCAATTACACAGGCAGCAGCCCAGCCCCACCCAGAATACTGCTATAAGCTAAGCAAACATTTTCCCCACTGTTTTTTCCCACACTCTACACCACCGGTGTATACAAGTGGGGAAATTTTAGCAAACAAACCTACAAAATGAGAAGGGCTGCAGCAGGCAACATAGAACAACATGTGCAAGAGGCTGAGGGTGGTGAGGATGTGCATGCTGCCGAACAACCCACAGTGAGGAGACGGAGAAGAGTGTACAGACCAAGGGTAACCTACCAGGGGCTACATGAGCTGGAGATAGTGGAGGGCTATAGGGTGGACAGAGACATCCTACAGCAAGTAGTTGAGCTGTGCCAGCCACACCTGACACACCAAACCAACCGAGGGGAACGCATCCCAGTGGATACCAAGGTATGTGTAGGCCTAGGTATACTAGCCATAGATACCTTCCAAAGCACAACTGGGGATAACATGGGGATCTCATAGGCATCAGCATCCAGAGCATTCCACCAGTTCCTGGATGCCATGGTAGCACATGCCAGTGAGCATGTATATTTCCTCAACACCCGTGACCAGCAATATGTGTCTCTTCCACCAAATAGCAGAATGCCCTGGGGTAGTGGGTGCTATAGACTGCACGCACATATGCATCAAAGCACCAGCCAGTGAGCAAGGTAGGGCTTACATCAACTGCAGGAGCATCCCCTCCATCAACTGCCAGGTCATATGTGATGCCCAGGGCATTATAATGAATGTGTGTGCTGGTTTTCCTGTAAGCTATGACGATTCCCACATATGGCATCTGATGCAACTGTTCCAGAGATTTGTCAATGGGGACATCCCCTACGGTCACCTAATGGGGGATGCTGGGTGCACACTGGAGCCGTGGCTGATGACACCCATCAGAAATGCACACACACCTGAACAACAATGCCATAATGAGGCACACGCACAGGCCAGACACATAATAGAGCATGTGTTTGGGATGCTCAGGTCATGATTCCAGTGTCTGGACACATCCGGTAGAGCCTTGCAGTATTCAACAGCTAGATGTACCCAAATTGTTATGGTATGTGTGATGCTACAAAATATGATCCTGCGGAAACAGCTGCAGCAGGAACAGCATGGGGCAGGACCACACAGCCTCCCACCAATGCCAAGGCCTGCACAGGCACAGAGTGACCTGGAGGAGGAAGAACCTGAGCCTGCCCCAATAGGCAGAAGGAAGCATGCCCAGTATGCCCTGGCCTTGGCAAAGAGACAATGCACAGCACATGCACTGACACAGTAGGGTCCCAGGGAATGACACCTCTCTCCGACTCGCACATACAGTAAAAGGGATGGCAAACATTACATCACCTGTGCTCAACCATGTATAGGGAGTGTATTATGTGCATCTGACATAGGATGCCCTCCAGCACCATCCGCAAGCCTGGCACACCCACAAGGTAAGTCAATCAACCTACCAATTCCCAAATGGAGTAGAATGTTTGTCACCTGTAGCTATGGTATGGATGTGAGCATGGAAGGAATTGGCTGGCTGAATGTTATGGCAGCAGACAATAGACACCCATAGTGGCACCCTGACATGTGTAACACATACTGGAGTCACCATATTAGCCCGTACTACACAAGGAGACAAAAGCAACTGCAGGAAATGTGCTGTGCGAAATGTGTGTCCATATGACCCGCACATGCCAGTCAGGATGGTTCACATACCCAACAACAGTCGCAGCCAGCAGGACAGGTGGACACAAACCCAAACAGACCCTGTGCCATGGCCCCAGAATGATGGCTAGGGTTAACCCCACCCCCAGGCCTGCACAGACAGAACACAGCAGGGCAGGCAGTGGGATGCCAGTTCTGAAGGGTAGGACATCAGACAATAGTATGTGGGATACCCAAAGCCACGATCTGTAGTACACTTGTATGCCTCTACACAGCATGATAGTTAGCAAAACAGAATGAAATGGAGTACATGACATACCAGTACAGTCATAGCAAGTATGTACAAGTGTCACTTGTGCCCCCCCATCCTAAATAACAATGTAATGACAGTCAGGTGTGCCCCTCTCATGTAGATACGTAGAAACAGTCAGGTGTGCCCCTACCCCCACTCCAGCATAGAAAGGTAGTAACAGTCAGGTTCCCTCCCAGTCCTGCATAGAAATGTAGTAACATGCATGAGTAGGTATAATACAAGTGGAGCAGAGATGCCCAGAGGTGCCCAAGGTAGCAGGATAGGTTGTAGCATGTCCACAATATGCAGGTCTGCGTGTGCTAGGATGGAGTGTGTTTCATATTGTGTGAGAGTGGTCAGTATGTATGCATGTCGAGATAAGACCTGGTGGCCATAGCCCAGTACTGCTGATGACAGAGACAAGCCCACACAACTGCAGTGCCAAGGACAATCCCCACCAGCATACCACCTGCTAGCAGTAAGCCAATGTAAATGTATGGTGGCAATATGTGTCACCATCTGAAAGATTGACATGGCATAGCTGTTGGGCTAGATATACAAGCAGTACACAGGGGAAGTACCCCAGACATACAGTATACATTGTATCACTGTGAAATGGAGACAGCCTTAGAATGGTACATACAGGTGTGCATCATAGCAACTGGTCCTGTAGTAGGGGATACCAGTGATGTCCGGCCAAACACCTGCAGATCACAAAGGAGGTAGGACTGATGTATTGGGAAGCAGCTGGTGTACCTGCACATGCCTGCATACCAGGAATGCCCCATGCATATCTGTGTATCAGATGCAGGTATTGTCCATAGCACACATGCACCCAGACCACGCAAACACCACCCACAGGTACCTCTCTGGCAATATCCCTGCTGTGGGGAAAGGGTACGGTATGACCTCACCTGTACATGGCAATAGTGGAAGAATGCAGCATGCAGTGCAGGTGTTCCATGCAGATGTGTCTCTAGCCATATGTTGTACCCTGCCAGCATCCACACCACCTGATCAAGACTGATAGAAGGAATTTGCATAAACACCTATCACACCTACCCTGTCATCCCAGGGGAATATACTGTCTGGTGGTCTGCGACTGTAGGCCTGACAGAATGCAATGGTCTGCCATATGTTGCCTGCAGCAACACCTAATGCCCCACAGGCCTCTGCCAAAGGCCTGTGTCTCACAAGTACTGCCAATGCATGTGAAGTCATGGACACCCAAATAACAACATAACACACTCCACATAAGCCATATGCAAGGCCATGTGGACAAACAACAGTAACATGTCTACCATATCCCACTGCATGAACTGTGGACCAATACTAACACACACACCTGTGATGGGGTGATACCCTTAAGGAAAGTATCAGAAAATGTATGCATAATGTCTGGAAGAGGTTAGAATAACAGAAGGGGGGTGCATGGGCAGCATGGAATATGCAGGGTCTGACACCAAGCTGTGTGCCCACACTATCCCTGGCTGCAAACACATAAATGGGTGGCTACACACCTGCCCGTACACCACAATAGGGTTAATGTCCTGACCCATGGCCCCTGCCTCTGGGCAACCTCTACAAATCTGTACAGCTGTGAGATATTGCCACAGCAAGATAAGACCAGACTGTCTTGTCAATGGGTGTACAAGTATGGGATCCCCCGCCAGCACTGTAATAAGGTGCTGAACCAGATACACAGACCCAGCAGCAAGTGTCTGCAGCTCCCCCTCCAGAATGGCATAACTTACCATGAATATGTAGGTGTCTGCCCACAATAACAGACACAGCTGCAATCACCCCTGTCCCCCAAGACAGCACTGTGAGCAAGAATGTCCCCCTGACAGTACATGGAGACAGAAAACATCACTGTGTATAACAGTACATGTGTCTGAATATCTCTGAAAACAGTGATACCATGTGGCTGAAGCAGCACAGACATAATCGCCTACAGTACACACTATCCCCTGCACAGTTTGTCCCCATATTGCCAAATGAACGCCGGATACCCAGCAGAAACACCTTGCTACCTCTAGGTGTACAACACAAAGGTCTGCACTGGAGTACAAACTACCTAGTATTGATCCACACATTCTATACAGGAGGACATACTGGGCATGCTCACACTCTTATAGAAATGAAGGCAATGTCAGTCAACAACATAATGAAAGGACATACTGGGTATGCTCACACACGTAAACAAAAGAAGCCCATGTCTGCAAACAACAGTGGAACAGACAAATCTGGCAGTCACAGATGTTAGTGCAGACACTCCTCAGTATGCGCCACCCATGCTTTGCACACACACTGGATAGGAATACATGCATATATCCAAGGAAAATACACCATAATATGCCAAACATACACATATATAGATGTGTGGAAGAGAGTGACTGTGACAAGGAGCCAACCATTATGAGGCTTGTCCCACCCACCACACAACCAAATGACTACAACCACATGTGAAGGCAATGTCAGTCAACAACATACTGAAAGGACATACTGGGCATGCTCACACACGTAAACAAAAGAAGCCCATGTCTGCAAACAACAGTGGAACAGACAAATCTGGGAGTCACAGATGTTAGTGCAGACACTCCTCAGTATGCACCAACCATGCTTTGCACACATAGTGGATAGGAATACATGCATATATCCAAGGACAATACACCATAATATGCCAAATGTACACATATATAGATGTGTGGGAGACAGTGACTGTGACAAGGAGCCAACCATTATGAAGCTTGTCCCACCCAGCACACAGCCAAATGACTACAGCCACATGATGCTCAGATATCACTCACTGTAGACATTAGCCACTGGTATCTGGTAGCATTACGGACTATGTGGTGCACGTGCTAGCTGTGCAACATGACTGTACAAGGAAGTAGTCATCTAGCAGATGTATACACGTACCTGTGGAATATAACCCTGTGTGTGCCGGCATGTGATGTGTCAACCTCTAGATGAATGAGTTATGGCCCAGGCACACACACTCTGCCCTCCCCATAGCCCTACTATGACATACCCGCTGAGGTCTACCATGTTGAAATACATCCTTGGGAAAAGTGTAGCCCAGTAATCTCCGTAGCGCATCCCGTAACTGCATACTGCTGTAGTGTGATAAAGTAGCTAGGTAAGGTGTTCTAACCCCTGACGTGGCAAATGTATGTGTGTATGTTAGTGTGTGTGCCTGTCTGTGTCTGTCTGCATAGAGAGCAATGCATTTTATGGCAGCCACATTCCGTACAACTCCCATACTCCACTTTGGCAAGACTGCTGATGTCACCCATCCAGAAATACACCTCCGGGAAGATTGTAGCCAAGTAATCTCCATAGCATGTCCCATAACTGTGTACTGCTATAGAGTGATTAAAGTAGCTAGGTAGGTGTTCTAACCCCAGATGTGGCAAGTGTGTGTGTTAGTGTGTGTGTGTGTCTGTCTATCTCTCTGTGTAGAGAGCAATGCATTTTTGTGTAGCCACATGAATTATAATGCCTATACTCGACTTTGGCAAGGCTGCTGATGTCACCCACCCAGAAATACACCTCCGGGAAGATTGCAGCCCAGTTAATCTCTGTAGCACATCCCATAATTGCGTACTGCTGTAGAGTGATAAATTAGCTAGGTAGGTGCTCTAACCCCAGATGTGGCAAGTGTTAGTGTGTGTGTCTGTCTGTCTCTGTCTGTGTAAAGAGCAATGCATTTTTCTGTAGCCACACAAATTACAATGCCTATACTCGACTTTGGCAAGGCTGCTGATGTCACCCACCCAGAGATACATCTCAGGGAAGGTTGTAGCCCAGTAATCTCCGTAGCGCATCCCGTAACTGCATACTGCTGTAGAGTGATAAAGTAACTAGGTAGGTGTTCTAATCCCAGATGTGGTTAGTGTGTGTGTGTGTCTGTCAGTCTCTGTTGGTGTAGAGAGCAATGCATTTTTGTGTAGCCACACGAATTACAATGCCCATACTCGATGTTGGCAAGGCTGCTGTCACCCACCAAGAAATACACCTCCAGGAAGATTGTAGTCTAGTAATCTCTGTGGTGCATCCTGTAACTGCATACTGCTGGAGTGTGATTTAGAGCTGTGGCAGGGTTCTCTCCCCACCCATGGCAGTTCCAGATGTTTGGTGTGTGTCTATGTCTGTATACGGAGCAATGCATTATAGGCTAGTCACACACAGTACATTTCACATGGCCCGCTTTGGCAATCCAGCTGATGTCATTCCTTGTGAAATACAGCTTTGGGGAAGGAGTTCCCTAGTAATCCCTGTGGTGTGTCCTATAACAGCTCCATGCTGTAGTGTGGTATAGACCTCTGTCAGGGGTTCTATACCCACACGTCAGTCATGGATGTTTTGTGTGTGTCTCATTCTCTGTGTTGGGAGCAATGCATTTTAGGGTAGTCACCCGCAGTACATTTCAAATGGCCTACTTTGGCAATCCTGCTGATGTCAGTCATTGTGGAATACAGCCTTGGGAAAGAGTACATCAGTAATGTGCATGGCGCATACTATAACTGTGTACTGCTGAGGTGTAATAAACTAGTTAGGTAGAGGTTCTACTTCCAGACATGACAGGTGTGCATGTGTGTGTGTGTGTTTGTATCTCATATCCTGTGTACAGGTGGTTGTGAGACTGTGGCCAATGTGGATCGGGTTTTGCATGCATCTTATAAGGTTTCCCAACTATATAGCACAATGTCCACTGTACAGGGATAACAGATGTGAAATAGCTGAGAGGCTGGGGTGCAAAGCCGTACCCATACATGTGACATTAAGGCCAGGCAATCACATTTAGCAACCCCAGTATTACCCAGAGCACACTCTCAACACATGTCACATACGCACACAAATGCCTAGGCAACAGCCAATATGTGGGTAGTGCACTGCCTATTGGCCACTGATAGTAACCATGGAGTGATAGCAGTGGGCTACAGAGGGCATGTCCCCTGTCCATCTGTCCAATATGCACGTACATGTTGACAGTGCACCTCCCCCATGTTCCCCAATGGACACCTGCACCACCTGTGGTGCCATCACATGTGTCCCACAATGGACATACCATGCCTGACAGCATGTCCTGTATGGACAGTTGCCACTGACATCAGGGAATACTGTCAGCATGCCATCAATGTAGGTGCAGGTAAACCTGGTGCCCATTACTGGTCCCTGCTACAGGGGGCAAGACTGGCACATATTATGGTAATATGTGTGCACAACATGGGCCAGACACCCCAGGTACAGATCCACATGTCACTGTACATGCATATGAGAGGTGTGCACATCCCAGATGCCGTCTATGTCATGGGGTAAGGAACACATACATGGCAAGTGATGCACAGCATGGGCCACACACAATAGTCACCTAGGTGGCTGGATGGGGTATACAATACCCATCTGTGTGGGCAAGAGCGGAAACCACATCCCTGAGACACAATGCTGGCCATTGTCATGTGACCTGATGCCATGGTATACCCATTGCCTACCCTTGTACAGCCTGCTGCCACAGTTGACAACCACACACCCATTCAGGCATGCACCCATGCATGGCAGTACTGGCACCAGGTGTGTTTGTCTGTTTGTTGTATGGTGCGCATGTTCGCAGCCACACTCACTACAACCCCCTTGTGCATACAGAGACATGCTGTCAGATGTCAGACACTTCCTCATACCCTTTGCCCATACCACCTCCGTATGACCCATGTGGTGCATGTTGTACCTACACAGTGATGTTTTGTGGCAATCCCGCTACTTATGTGCAGTACCCCTGGCCCTGCCAAGTGTGTCGATGTTTGCATGTCCCTGTGAGAGTGTGGCTGTGTAGACACTGGCAACTGTTCATGCTGACAGGCATGTTGTACGTCACCTACTGTATAGCTACTGTATCCCTGTTGCAGATGTCACACACCATCACAGATATGTTCTGAGGGCTCCACAACAGGTAAGCCATGTGGCGCATCCAATAACTGCATCGAACTGTGGATGCAGTACATAGTTGTCAGGGGTTTGATACCCTCTGCTGGTAGGTGTATGACACAAACAAGCTGTGGTTTTACTCTGCCACCCCTCCCTGACACGTCTTTGCCTCTATCTGCCTCTCCCACTCCCTCTCTAGTAGAAGTGGAGACCTACATCAGCTTTGCTTAAGCAGCAGCATATGTATTTTAAGTGATGCTCATGATCAGCTGATGGCCTCTAGATGAATTACAGCCCTCCCCTAGCTGATTGCATGTGTAATAGCTGTGGTAACAGTCCCATAGCCAATTGCATAGAAACACACTCCGATATCTAGGAACATCATGTTGGTGTTGGCCCTTGTCATTCACTGTGAGCAAGAACTAGATCCATTGGTTGGCAACCAGCATCTGTGATGGATTGGAGATTTAACTTCTACAACATACACTGTGGAAACAGGGCAGCACACAGGAGGGGGATGTGCCTGACCCGCCTACAGAATGTAAGTGCTGCTATACTGCATGTGGAGTACAGTTGGTCTAACAGTGTGAGTGTGTGTGTGTGTGTGTGTGTGTGTGTGTGTGTGTGTGTGTGTGTGTGTGTGTGTGTGTGTGTGCGTGTGCGTGTGTGTGTGGATCAGTCTTTCCTACATGTCTCTATACCTGCCATGTCAGTTCCATGTTTATGTGGAATCCCCATCTGCAGGGTCATCTGCAGACAGGGCAGTGTGTTGTACCGTTGGTTCCATGTGTTACCTATAGACCATCTATCTGTGGACTGCAAATGGTAGTTTGAGGATTGCAAGTCTGTAGATGGTAAAAGCCATGACAGTTACTGGCGTCTTATCCCTCATAGGACATATGTTGCCACAAACCCTGTTCCAACAGTAAATGTATGCGGTAATCACAGCAACAGGTCATAGTGGCCCTGTGTATGTGCTGCCAGCCACAACTCTGCCAACTTGTGTACATATGTCGTGCATAATGTGGTGCATATTTGCTGTACACCATAATTAGTGTCATCATATCCGCTGACATGCCAGTGAGATATCAGACCGCCCCACATATTATGTACAGTAGGGGTTATATTTGATGGCATAACCTGGAAAGTCTATGGATGTTTGTACAGTCCTACATGTGTGTAGGCATCAGTGTTACAGACAGCAGGTAGCATTAACTTCTACAGGGGAACTGGCACACTCAGGGAAGCTACATATGTGTAGGGGATTCAGGAACTACAGACAGAGTGAGAGTAGAGCAGTGTTATGCTTTGTATAGTACTGGTGTTACAGGCTGTGTGTGTACATATTACTTTACCTTGGAATGCAGTCTGTCTGCATATCCCTCATCTATGGGCCTATCCTCTTGGTGTAAATCAGGAAAAACCCACAAGTACGGCAGGTGCAAAGACTCTAAAACACCCAAAGCAAAGTCAAAAAGAAAGCCAGTGCCTTGTTTAGTAAAACAGCATCAATTTGTGTAAAAATACACTTAAATACTAGCACATAACAATAAAAATAACTCCTAGGTGCAGGGTAATAACCCAAAAACACCTAAACCAAACTGGTTTCGGCCAGATTGCCTTCTTCAGTGAAGTGCTAAGAATACTGAATTAACAAAACCCACTTATAAAGTCCTATGGCCAGCCCACCAAAAATCCCATTGGATCATACTTCATGCATTAATAATGTTCATTCAAACCTGGGTTGAACAAACCCCCAATTTAATAATCCATTTTCGCTCTTTAATATTTAATATGGAGTGCCAACTTAATTTGTTCCTGCATTCACCCTTAATACAATCTATAGTGGTGAATCTAAATGTTGCATGTGTGTGCTTAAGAGTATGTTTATACAGTGCATTAGACTGCCTTTTGTTTTTGATATCACTGATATGCTCACCTATTCTAAATTTAAGAGGACGTGACATTTGCCCTACATAAAAGGCAAAACATGAACAGGTGGCCAAATAAATGACCAAAGAGGTGCTGCAGTTGGCAAAAAAATGAATATTGTACACATTAGGTGTGTTTTGACTGGTAAATTCTGTAGTTTGAAAGGCCCTGTGACAATGTGAGCAATGCCCACATGGCATACAGCCTCTCAAAATGTCACCTGTAATCGTCCTCTGAACATACAAATCCCTATTATGGCCAGTTCCTTTGTAATGAGACAAATGAGAACCTAAAGTGCGGCCCCTCCAAACCAAAAAAGAGCATCTGTCACCCAAACAATTTGCCAGTCTCTCATCCCCCATCAAAATATTCCAATGTCTGTTGATGATCCTTATAAAGGCATTGGTGTTTCAGCCAAAAGTTGTCACAAATCTAATTGAAGAATTGTTTCCTGAAAATCTCCTCCGATATTCTAATAGATTGGGTCTATCCTGACCTATAGACCAATTACATGCCCCCTTAATGTTACCAGTTGGATAGCCCCTGAACCAAAAGTGAGAAATCAGATCCTGTTTATGTTGATGATAGATCTGGGTATCAGAGCAGATTCTTCGGACATGGAGGAATTGAGATTTGGGTATATTCCGAATCACATGTTGTGGATGGAAACTACTGGCATGAAGGAGTGAATTGTATTGAGGAAATGTCCTATAGATTTGAGTGTCTAAAGTATTGTCTCATTTCCGACTAACCAAGACATCCAAAAAGGTGATCTGAGTTTTGCTGAAACTGACTTTAAACTCAATACCCCATTTATTTTCATTGAGATAGGTCACAAACTCCTCCAGGTTAATAACATCCGATTTCCTTACAAGCCAACAATCGTCGAGGTAACACCTCCATAGGTTCATAGGTTCATAGGTTGGTACTAGGCTATCAGCCCTAGGGCCTATACAAGCCTAGCCATAACAATTCCCTGGCTATTTCTTCCCACATTATTTACTTTCCTGGACCCCTGTCTAGCAGGGTGACTGACGTGATCCCTGGGGTGAATTTCCTTTCTCCCATCCAATCGTCAAGGTTCCTCTTGAAGAGGTCCAAAGAGGCACTCTGCTTGACATGTATGGGCAATCTATTCCAGAGTCTGGGGAGTCTCTGGGTCAGGAACCTATCCCTCCAGCATGTTTTGTTTATTGTGATGACAAGGTTTAGATCCCTGGAGCGTGTAGCTCTGAGGGATTGGGATTTCTTTAAGTGTAGCATGTCCAACAGCTCTGGGTTTGACATGGCCTTGTATGTTAAGCAGAGATCGCCTCTGAGTAGACGATATGCGACAGAGTATAGCTGGAGTTTTTAAGGCGGTCAGCGTGGGGCATCTGCTTTAGGCCTGTGATTCTTTTAGTGAGGTATTTCTGAGGCCTTTCCAGTTGTTGCAGATGTCTTGAGAGGTACATACCAAATGGGGCGTTGTATTCTATAATGGGTCTAATGAGGGATGAGTACAGTGGGACAATGACCTCCTTTTTCTGGATGAAAAGCCCTTCGTGATGAGGTGTGCCACATAGAAGGATTTCCTGATTGTTGTGGCGATGTGGTTATCGAAGGTGAGACCACTGTCCACCTGTGTCCCTAAGTCTCTTATCACACTTTCTGTGTTTAGTGTACTGCCACCTATATGGTAATTCATGGATACATGTTTTTCCCAAAGGGGATAACAATACATTTCTTGGCATTGAGCTTGAGCCCATGGCTCTGGCACCAAGCATCTGTTTCTGTAAGGCCCTTTTGTAGAGTATCCACATCATTTGGGGATTCAATAATGGCTCCCAGTTTGCAGTCATCTGCAAACTTTGTTAGCCAGAGTCCCTTAGTGTTGACCTGTACTTCAGAGAAGTAGATGCCAAACAAGAGCGGCCCCAGGACTGAACCCTGAGGTACTCCACTTGTCACTTGTCTGGAGCTGGATTTGGAGTCGGCTACTTTTACAGTGTGGTTTCTATCAGTAAGCCATTTAGCAACCCATTGGGTGACATAGGGATTAATGCCCAACTTAGTAAGTTTATCTATGATTCCAGAGTGGGGGATGGTGTCAAAGGCCTTGGCAAGGTCTAGACATCCAGATATCTATTTCATCAATATACAGATTGTGGCTTGAGTTGTAAATTAATTCCTCTTCTAAAAAGGCCATGAAGAGATCTGCATATATGGGTGCAAAGGACGCACCCATAGCTGTTCCCTGTATCTGCAAAAAACATTGATCCTGGAAGTAAAAAACATTCTTAGTCAACATGTGTTCCACTAGACTAACTAAGAAGGTATTGAACCCAAGTCTATATAATTCCAATACATCCAGCCAATGTTGCAGGGCCATCAAACCAGCCCATTGTGGGATGTTGGTATAAAGGGATGTAACATCCAGGGTGCCCAAAAGCCAATCAGCTTCCAACTGAGAATCAGATATAATCCTCAAAAATTGTGTCATATCCTGGATGTGTGACCTGACCAAGGCCAATAGTGGTTTCAAATAATAAGTCAAGTACTCAGAGGTTCTGTAAGGGAACCATTACCTGACACTATAGGTTTACCTGGTGGACAAACAGGGTCCTTATGTATCTTAGGTAAAAGGTAGAGATGTTGTTTTTTAGGTGCCTGAACTGTAAGTTGTGTCAAGTCCAAATTGGTGATGATACCCCCTTCCTTGGCTTCCCTTAAAAAATTGTCAATGGCCAATTTGAACCCCTTAGTAAGATCCAGGGGCATCCATGTATAGTACCTGCAATCCTTGAGTTGTTTGTGGGCCTCAGCCTGATAGGTGGCCCAATCTTGAAACACAACCGCCCTCCTTTATCTGCTTGTGAAATCACAATATTAGTATTGTTCTTAAGTTTATCAGTACATTGCATCTCATTAAGAGTAATGTTATTGGAAAAGGAAAAGCCATTGTAGTTATTAAAATGGAGATCTTTGAGAACATTGTGTAAAAAATGGTGACATGGGAGGCATAAAAGTAGATCTTTGAAATCTAAAGCCCACAGATGCATTGTGCGCACTATCTTCAAAAAATAATCTAAGATTCAACAATCTGCAAAAGTTCATAATATCTTTAGCAAAAGAATGTTCAGAGACAAAAATACCTGGCACAAAACTTAGACCTTTATTCAAAACATTTATTACTGTTTCAGATAGGATAACTGAAGATATATTCAGTACATTCATACAGGGAACTATTGTTGCTTCATCAGCCTGAGTAGTCCCTCCAGACTGCTTACGGGATTTGTGTTTTCTCCCCCTCTGTGAGTCCTGGCCCTAAAGGGTGTCCCAAATTGTTTCTTTTTGGATCAGGTAACTCAACTGTGTGGTATGCATCCACATCTGTATTGGAGGAGGATTCTTCTCCAGAAGTGTAGCTTGGGGTATCTCTATTCCTTTTCAGAACAGGTTTGGGTCTTTTTCTCTTGGACATCTGTTTCCTATCAGAAAGATTGAACTTTACATTCTTGGGGTATTCAAACGGTTTACCCCTTTAATAATCACCAAGGTCCCTACTGAACTTCTTTGTTTTCTTATCTTTTAGGGTTTGCTCCAGGCTCAAAAAATCATTACTTAACTGATTCAAACAAAGTGACTCAAAAACCGCTAGCTCTGAACAAAGGGACTCAACTGTCTGTGTGTCTTGTTGGACTGTACGTTCATAGTATGCTGCTAATGCATTAACAAAGCCCATAGAGGCGTGTTGCTGAACTTGTGTCCATTGTTCAGCTAATAGATCATCCACATTATGAACCAATGGTTGTAATTTGACTCTCGGTCCCCTAGGGGTAATCTGCTTGTGTTGATATGCCTTGAAAGTCTCAAGTGACAAACATTAGTTCTAAGATGTTTCATACATTTAGTAAGTTTAGGGAATGTCCCATTGCATATACTAACCGGGTCATCCTCAATAGGATTCGAGCCCATAAGAACATTACCTGGTCCTAATCCAAACACATCCAGATTATCCCTATCTGATGATAGACCCTTAACAAGGGAGGCCAGATCCATGATTAATGAAAACCCAAACAATAATAGAGGCTGTCAACAACTAGCAAAGGTCTGTCTCAAGATTATATGTAGAGAAAAATATGGAAAAAAATATTATGTATAACAGTTATCTGTCCCAAAGTTACTTCTGTCAGCCACCAAAGTTTGGATAAACTATGTAGTACACCACCTAAATCATATCGATAAGTTGGATCCACAATTAAACTAATATTATATAAACTGAATTCCGCAACCCAGCATTACATCTACTAAAGCTAATAGCTATCAAAAAGAGAAACAAGAAAAGAAAAAAAGAAACAAACTTTATATGCTGAAAATGTTTAGCCAGCAAACTTATAATGTAGAACCAGGGCCACATCTACAAATAGAAGTCTAATACTTATAGACTTTATACCCATATAAAGGTATCTAAATGTGACTGACCACTGGGATTGTATATTGATACAATAAATAATCCTTGTGTACAAATAACCGACCTGTAACACAACCACAATGCTATGTATCAGCCACCTTAATATGAATCATGCATACCAGGCACCTCAATATAAATGGCCAATATAAATGACAAAATAAACCACTTCAAGTTCTGATACCATAATAGCCCTTGTGGTACGAAAATGATAGCAACATATAAATCTATTGCTCCTGTACACAATGCTATGTATCAAATCATCCAAAAAAATCAGCCAGATAAATGAACATCAAATAATATGTAAGACTGATGTATGTAGTGCGATCCTGTCCAGCATATATAAGGCTGTAAAACCAAAAACAAATTAGCCCAAAGTACCGTGTCTCCGGGTGTGGAAAACAGGCCCAGGGTGTCAGCCTACATAAAATACATCCAATCCGAACTGGCCAACAGATGCCTAAAGAACTAGTGTGTTTGCTGAAATGAAAATGGTGCCGATCAAACCGGAGCCAAACGTATGAAGGTCTCACCAACCAAATTGTAAGACCCCAAATAAATAAATATTGCTGCCTACAATCAATGGGCTAAGACCTTAATCAACACTAGTTAAAAAAAAAACAGTACAGACAAAACCATAATCCCATATATTGAAAAATGTGAACATAGTGAGACATGTATAGGAAAAAATATCCTAATACATAAATGTGACAAATCATACATAAATTATCTATAGGTCCCCTTCTATAGGTCTTGAAAATTGGGATGACAATCTCCAGAAAACCAAAACCCACAATGATACAAATATAATAAGACAATGAGAACAGATCTAGGAAATGTAACATCCGAGACCTAATTTACATTATGTACTGCACGTGTTACAAAATGGTTCACAAATGCTGTAACATTCAACATAGCAAAAAACAGATAACCAATATATTAGAAATATAATCGATCCAACAGATATATAGTTACATCACCAGTCCCAAATGTCCTTTTTTGTCCATAGTTTGGCAATCTGGATTCAATAAAATATCAAAAATGCAGAATTCCCAGATGCCAACACTTGTTTCCCAATCCACTGAGAACCAAAATATCCAATGATGATATACACATAATGTCCCAAAAGATTACTGTTCAGTACCTAGTCCAAATCCCAAAAAGCCTTTAAATGTAAGAGTTTCGATGAAGAAAGTTCACGACGTCCAAAGAATGTAAATCTAATGACTGGAACCCCACAAAAATGTCTGAAATAATAAACAAGTATTCCAGCTCCAAAAAATTGTACCAACGATGTTGCTAGCCCGAAGTACTTGTAAACTGCCTAGATAGATTCCAGTATGTTCAACCATCACAAATCACCCAATGACAAAAAATTCCACAGTATCCAACAGGTGAAAAGACAATCCCAATATAACCAAAGATTGTGGCAGTACCTTCCAAGGCGCCAAACCAACTTACTCGAGTGAAGCAGGAAGGTATCGCCTATATTCATCGATGGGCCCTTTACAATCAGCCACTGCAGAGTCACTCCAATTGAAAAAATCCCCAATAGTATAAATGGAAATGGAGGAGAAAATGAATAAAAAGTGGTGAAAACACCACTATAAGGTTGATAGATACATGCCACACAGTCACCAACAGCAGGAGCACAATTCAATGTAAATCAGGAAAAACCCACAAGTACGGCAGGTGCAAAGGCTCCAAAACGTCCAAAGCAAAGTCAAAAAGAAAGCCAACACCTTGTGTAGTAAAATAGCATCAGGTTAATGTGCTAAAATACACATATATGCTAGCACATAACAATAACAAAAACTCCTAGGTGCAGGGTAACAACCCAAAAACACCTAAACCAAACCGGTTTCAGCCAGATTGCCTTCTTTAGTAAAGTGCTAAGAATACAGAATTAACAAAACCCACTTATAAAGTCCTAAGGCCAGCCCACCAAAAATCCCATTGGATCATACTTCATGCATTAATAATGTTCATTCAAACCTGGGGAGAACAAACCCCCCAATTTAATAATCCATTTCCTCCTTTTTCGCTGACATCTACAGACCGGTCCCATTAGAACGGGTTCATCCAACCATGCCAAGCATCAGTCCATAATGTTGTATCCATCATTCCCTCCCCCCGGTTCCCCCTCCACATCAGTCATCCTTCCTACAGGTTTCAGCCTAATGTAACCACACCACTACACATTGCCCACTCTCCACTTCTCGGGACTCTTCGCGTATGTTGTCTCAATCCATGAATCTTCAGGCTTCTCACATATGTAGTCTGCCTACATACGTCACCATCTGTTCTTATGTTTTAGGCATGGTATGTTACCCCAAGGACTCTTTTTGGCAGATGTTTGGGGTCATCCCGCCAGGGACGGATGTGTGTTTGTTTAAGAGTAGACTTAGCAGGGTGACACTGTGTCTCCCACTGGTAGTATCCTGCCAGTAGTCTGGGAGCCAGTGCTGTGCTATGCTTAGTGGTGCGCATTATTAGATTTGCATGATAATCACCTTTTGGCATTGATTTTCCCTTCACCACTTGTTATATATGTGTCATGGATCCTCGACACATGTGTACCGATACTGTCTGGGGTCCTGGAAACTTCTACATTTTATTACATTAACACCTCACATCTGGACTTACTGATGTACTCCAGTTCACATATGTATGTTCTGTAGTCAGTTATGGCACATATGACTGCATACGGATGCCTTTCATGGGTTCATTTTGGTTAAAATATGTTGAGGGCATGTTTACTACTACCCCATTATTCTGTACGTCTGTCATGGCTTGGTTGATAGCTACTGGGACTATGGTGCATGGGGTCCTGGGTTCATGACATACATGGCTGTTTATTTTGTTGCCGGCCTGACAAAGGCCCATTGGATACAGAGTGATTATGACACTCTAAAGCAGTCACACAGCCATATGCACGCTTACTAGTGCATACATACGACTACTATTGCCTATTTGTGCTTACACCTGTTTACTAGTGCCTCATTCCATCTGACACAAATACGTCACACGTGCATTATTTGTGGTACTCCATTTCATATATATTTGCTATTTAGTGGGCTTTGCAACATAAATATTGATTATAATGTGCTTTGGCATGTAAAATAGACTGTGCTACAGTGGGATCCGAACCGGTAACACCTGCTCATTAGTTGGGTGCTCTACCCACTAAACTATTGCTGTTTTGCTTCATATACATATTCCTAGCATAATGTACTACCTATGTTTCCTTTCCCCAGCCCCGCGCTCACCGTACATGGCATCCATCCATTCTCCAATTGCTAGCCCAGCCATACCACACCTCCACACATTTCCCTCCCTGCACATGTTGGTGCTCCTCCATTATACTGTCTCAACCCAAGCATCTGCAGGCTCTTTATCCATTTAGTCCACGTATGTTTGAGCCTTCCCTTGATCCTCCTCTGATATTGGAGGAAACATCTATGTGACTCACAAAGTTTGGTTCATCCCACTAGGGATGGACCTGTTGTTGTGTCATGAGTAGACATTGCTGGTCTACACTGTTTCTCCCACTGGTAGCATTTTGCCAGGGGTTTGAGGGCAGCAGTTTGCTCACACACTGGGCCAGCCTCATCTTGCGGTTCCGCTGATCCAACGCCCCAGGTGTGACATTCTGTGCATGAAGCATGCCCACACGCTCCCACAGCGTGCACCGTTTTTAATTCCTCTCTTCATTATTGTGAAAGACTACTGTTCTTACAGTATGTGTGGACAGGCACTGTTCATTGATAGACATAGACTGCTCAGAATACTGTGATTGAGCAATGTGCACACATTTGCTGGTATTAATCTACATACTTACATACATTTCCTATACTGTTGAATTACTGTGCTGGATGATATGTTTGTGATAACAGCAGCTGAATGTGTGTCTTCCATGCCTTTGTGGTAACTCAGTTAGACTATAATGTGCAGGGTGGGGGGTTGGAACCTGGGAGTGCTTATTATTCTGTTACTGGGCACGATGAGAGCTGTTGGCTACAAAGTGCCTAAGGCACTGTGGAGGAAGTGTAGGTGGGTATGCACTAGTGTGTTGCGAGGCTCATGTGCATGGTCCTGGGTTCCGGCCTTACAAAAGCTGTTTGTTTTGTTGCAGGGCAGAACACCAGCCATTGGGTACGGTGTGCTTAAAGCACTTTGTAGCAGTTGTAAGCGGGTTTGCATGGAGGTAAGCGCTGCTAACTTCTGGTCACAGTGTATTCACCCAGTTAGCTTGTCCTTTGCTTAATCTGTGTCAGCAGTGCTTACCCCCACACAAACGCACTTGCACATGCTTACTAGTGCGTACATATGCTTACTACTGCTTATCTGTGCTTACACCTGCTTACTGCTGCCTTATTCATTATGATACTGACTCTTCACATGTGCATTTCCTGTAATACTCCTATTCATAAAAATGTGTGTTATTTAGTGGGTTTTGCATTACAGATTTTGCTTATACCATGCTTTGCCATGTAAAATGGACTGTGCTGTGCTGGGACTCGAACTGGGAATGCCTGTTCATTAGGCGAACACTCTGCCCACTACACTATTGCTGACATACTTAATTTGCATATATCATCCTTGTTATCCTCTTTAGCCTTTTAGGCTGCTTTCACTGTGGCAAAGCATTGGCAACACCCACGCACCTACGGTTAGCTGTACTCGGAGCTTTAGACACCAATATGGGGGTTTCTGCGTTTCATCTTTATATCCTGTTGCTGTTGTACACATGGGGGACTGTTGATGGGAATATGTGGACCCCTATGAGGGGTATCACTCATTTATTTCCACTTTCTGCTGTTCAACATTTTAGGGGCGTGTTTATTCTGTGGGCTCTACTCTCAGACACGCCCCCTGCACTCATATATGCTCCGTGAAAGCCTGGAGGCTCGGGTGGTGAGCCTTCATTACTATGCATGGTGCGCTGCCATCCTGCTCCTAAGCAGCCACTTCCATACAGGATTGGACTAGTCCTGCATGGAAGATTAGTAAATCCAGGGGGTGCTTCTTTTGTAATGCATTTGCTTTATTTATTTTAAAGTGCTAGTTTATTCAGATTTAAACTCTTGCAAGCCTATCGCATGCAAAGGGTGAGTAAAAAGTCAATATATTCAATGAAGCTGTCAAAGGTATCACACATTTGCTTCATCCTTACTCTCACATTTTCTGCAGCTATGCCCTACCATTTGACATGTCTCAGATGATTTATACAATACTATTCATGTAGTAAGTTCATTCCATTTCTCTACAAAATTCTGTGAGAAGTAGTATTTCCTTATATATCAACTGAAATTTTACTCCATGTTTCTGTAACCATGATGTGCCCTAGGCTATCAAATGTTTATGTCAAAATAAGTAATCTTTCTAACAGGAAAATATTATTTTAGAGTATTGCTTTGCCATATAAACAACTTTAAACAGTTTTATGTGTAAGGGAACATTGGTTTAACTGACATTTAATACTGAGATTTCCTATAAAGATGTTATGTTGTCTGGGCAGCCTAAGCAATTCGTGATAGTATGGAAGTATTGAAGATAAGAAAGATTGACATATTACGAAGGGTGAAGTAGGTAAAGAATGTGATTTTACCTTGTGTGATATATCTGAGGGGACAATAACTCTTACTAGCCTGTGGAGTAGTGCTGTATGGAAGACAATAAGAACATATAACCAGTTTGTGTGGAAAGGTAGAGAGCAGAAATTACAAAATGGAAGAATGAGAGCAGAGTAGAGGCTGGAGAGTGGTAAATGCAAGATTTTAGGAAGTATTTGACAGCCATTGACTTAGTACAGAGGTTGAAGGAGCATCAACATAATGAACCGAATTCAGAGAAGGGAAGGGAGGGATGGGGAAATTTTCAGAGGAGTAAAAGAAGAAGAAACTGATTGAGTGGTGAAAAAGGTGTCTGGTTAGAGCAGTAGAAGAATATATAATGGGGAACAGGAAGCTGTAGAGATTTTTAGATGATACTAAATGAGGTAGAGGAGGTATTAGTAGGATGGAATATGACAGGGGTGCAAAGGATGAGAGATTTTTGGGGAACAGGGGAGAGGAAGAGTATGAGGAGTTTATGTTTTTTTTTTAGATTATTTAAAAACTATGCTGTTATCCTGTAATATACTCAGCTTTGGTAGAATAGATAATAGTTATTGACTGAGCACATTTAAAATATTTTGTTATAGTACAGTTGTTATCATTGTAGTAATACTGTATTATACCACTGTTCTGTTTATAAAGTGGGAGGGGAAGGAAAGACAATAATAATGTTTTAAGTGAAGAAAATCAACAAGGGGAAGCAGGCAGACATTACAAGAGTATGCAAGTGTAATATGATCTTGTTTACATAATTTAAAATGGTGCTAACTAGATATTCAGTTGTCCTATACAACAAGATTGCTATACAAACCCATTGCACATTCCCCAGTTTGACTATAGATAAAACAGGATTATTTTACCAGAAAGTATTAAACCCATTGTCTCTGAATCAGTCAGTTTTGTTTTGTAATATTTTGTTCTATCAGGATAGCAGAATATGCCTATTGACTTGTCTAAACATTGGCTAAACTCTTAGCTAGGCTTATAAAGGCCTCAGGGCCAATACTCTTGCAACTTCCTATGATCATATGGTTGTATGATCCTACAAATAGGATGTATGTTACAGAAAAACACCCACACAGACAGACAAACACACACACACACACACACACACACACACACACACACACACACACACACACACACACACACACACTCACGCACGCACGCACGCACGCATGCACACACACACACACACACACACACACACACACACACACACACACAGATTTGCAACTCACTGACTACATCATAATGCATTATTTAAACAGGGATAAAACATAGTCTTTGATACACCTTGGTGTATAAAAGGATGGTTTGTAATGCATGTGATACAAAATTAAATTCATACAGTGACATTTCAGTAAATGAAGCATACATATGGGATACCTCAGCTGATGGTTGCCTATATCTGCAAATGAGGTCCACACTAGAATTATGACCCCTGGATACTTTCCCAGATGCCAAAGGATAGTGTCTGCCACCTTCATGCATGATTGGATCAGTCTCTTCTGTCTTCATTTCCAGATCCACTAACCTTTTATCCTACAGGATCCAACTGTACAAGGAATAGCTCATCCACAAATGTAAAAAGGTGACCCCAGCACTATATGTCCTGCTATCTTTTTACTACATGCTCTGCTATGGTGGGAAATGAGAGATATGCATATCTCTCTCTCTCTCTCTCTGGCAAGAATCTTCATTGCAAAAGTTGTCACAAGCAACTTTTTTCACATTACAAATGCCAGGGGCTCCTTATCTCTGAGCCATAAACTGCTGTACTGCCATTATAAAACACAGAAACTCTTTTGTATCTTATAAAATGTCTTCATGAATCTCAGCCACTCTGTTTTGAGAAGAGCACTTTCTTTACATTGATAAGATTTTAGGATATTGTTCTTCTATTTATTCTCACATTTTGTTTACTTATTTTGTCTGTCGCAATTTAGAAAAGCTCTGCATCACTGACTGGGTAATACAACTTTAGAAGCAAGTCAATTATTGATAGGAAGATTAAAATGGGGGTAATCTTTTTAAACCTACATGGTTTACTGCACTGTTTAAATGAACAGTACTTGAAACGGTTCAATAGATAGTAAGAATATTGATGTTTAATACTATAGAAAAATCTTGTCTTTAATTGTTTGCAGTAACATTAATGAATATATCCAGACTGATGTTTTATTCTGGGAACTTTGCCATCGTATTGCCTTTCCTTTTCTTGATATTTTGATGCAGTATATCATGCATGAAAGAGACAAGTTTTGATTTACAATTTATAATGTAGATTTGTTGTACAGGAAGCATTTCCCAAATTAATTAGTTTGTTGCTTTAACTATTTATATTGTACGATTCCTCTGTAAAAATTCTTTTGTTATTTTAATTTAGTCCCTCTATGCAAAAAAAAAAAAAAAAGAAAGAAAGAAACTGTGGGCGCTAAAACTTGTAGAAGCTAAAAATATAATTAATATGGCCAGTTGGCTGGCTGCACTAATTGTAATGAAATGTTTTTTTTTTTCTTTGTAGGCTTCTTGTGTTAACACTGTTTATGATAACATAATAACTGATATAGGAAATGTAGATGCTGCTTACATCAATGTAAATCGTAAACAAATAGGAAATGAAGATACCACTTACATCAATGTAAATCGTAAACAAATAGGAAATGAAGATACCACTTACATCAATGCAAATCGTAAACAAATAGGAAATGAAGATACCACTTACATCAATGTAAATCGTAAACAAATAGGAAATGAAGATACCACTTACATCAATGTAAATCGTAAACAAATTTCTGAAAAGAATGGAATCCATGCTGGCACACAGGCCCAGCAAATAAATCAAGACAACATCGAATGAATAGCATTGTTGCCATTCAACAACCAGCATTAACATGAAAGACACAAGCTTGCTTTCTTTTGATTCTGATATACTATGAGGCTAACTGTTTTGGATTTTCATTCTGACTTGTCATGAGGCTGATGTACAAGAGAATGTGTTTAAAATTGTACAAACCATCTGAAATGACATTATACTGAAATCTCCTCTGTTCTGTTGTTTTACTGCAATGACTAATAAACTAAAGATAAGGTGAAGATGAAATGAAGCAAGAACTGCAGCTTAGTAAGCTTATTTATTTGTCATGAAAATTATGGTTAAGTTCATTTGGTTGCAATTAAAGATTTGTGATTTGAGCCTATTAGTATATGCAAAGTAAAATCTATAGCACAGCTAAAATCACATATTACTGGGGTTGTCATTTTTTACCTTTTTATAGTATTGAAAATAATCGTTAAATGGGCTATGTATTTTAGGAGGAAGTCTCTTATTGGAGCATGAATGTGAGCTTTCAAAAGATGGAGTCATCAAGTCTTTTGTATCAAATGTAACTTTCTTAGACATGTAGTGACTTCACGATAATGACATATAATGTGGGGGTGTGTAGGGGACAGATTCCTTACAAGAGGTGTTCCATAATAATACCAGGCAAGGTGAGAAGAAAAAATATGCATGCATGTATTCATTTATCTTTTTTTTAATAATTGTTATTGATTTTGCAAACTTGAAAGATTACAATTCAAATACAAACAAATGAACACCAAAAGTAAAAAAGATAACCACTTACAAGAGTCCACAGCAATAAAAAGGTGATACAAGCCATCAATATTTTTCTAAAAAATCACATATATTTTTCCAGTATTTTTTCAGATGGGTAACATTTGGTGTCCTTATATTTAAAGTTGAGAGTTCTTTCTTGCAGACGCATTTAGCTAAAATAATGAAATCATTAAAAGACAAAGCAGTTTTACATTTCCAATTTTTTGTAATTATTTTCCTAGCCAGTGATAAAATCGACCAAAGGAGAGGCAACTGTGATCTGGGGGCAGCTTCTGGTACTGGAGCACTTAATAAAATTTCACTTATCTTTTTGGGTAGTGTTCTGGCTCCTTTTGTATTAGTTGGTCTCTGTAAAGTCAAATTTGGTAATCAAAGCTGCACTGAATAATTATACAACAGTCTGGGGTAATATTTAACAATAGTTAAAATCCACAAGATGCAAGGCACCTGTAAGACTGTAAAAGCTATTATTAGCACATCATTAAAATTATGATTGCGATTGTTCAGTTCTTTGAAAAGATAATACCACTGAGTGACTGTGGAATCCCACTTTAGGCTGGAAATGTACAGAGTAATTATATCTTGCCTTAAGGAAGGCCTCTGGAAAGTGGACACAAGATGCTATTTTTATAATTCCTATCTGCAACTCACCATCAGCTGCATCCATCTCCTCTAATCATTTGCCAGGTCTACCACATGACATTAGCCAATCCACAGACTCAATCCTACCCACGTTTGGAGCCAGTGGTTCAGTATCATAAGTATGTCCTTATCAACAGTATGATATCAAGTTTGTAGTATCACAAAAAAAGAGTAATTAATAGATACTTGAATGAAAAGAGGCTTTTTGAGGGGAAAAACCAGTAAATCCTTCTCAGATAGTTATGGTGACATCTTCTCAAAATCCGTGATTGTAAAGCTAAAAGAGCCCCTCAGAACTGTTGGGGAAAAAACAGTGATTCATTCTTAAAGTGAGGGGGGAATCTAGCACCAGTGAAGGTCCCTGAAAAAACACATTATGCATCTGTTTCCTGCACAAACATACATGACCTCAATGCAGAGGCGAAGGTATCCCCTGGAAGAATGTGTTTTAGTGAGACATTCAAAGAGAAGATACAGAAGTAGATAAATGATACAGTAGATGGACCATTAGAACTAAGGTGAATGTAAAAAATACAATGTAAAAAATAGAAATATATAGGTAATGAGGTTGACAACTGCTATATATATATATATATATATATATATATATATATATATATATATATATATATAATGTGTGTGTGTGTGTGTGTGTGTGTGTGTGTGTGTGTGTCTGTGTGTGTGTTAACCAGTAAATCTGACTAGGCACGAGTTTCTCTTTCAGGGGTGACTCAGGATTGCTATTTGGTTAGGTGACTTGCTCAATCCCACATTTTGGTAAATGGAGACCAAGAGAAAGATTCCAGAATACTGGGTAAATATACAGGAGACATTAGCCTAAATATTCTGTGCTAAATAATGCAGTTCATAACATCAACACTGAATACATCTCTCAGAGTAGCCAGGGATATGGGAGGAGGTGTCAGATCATGCAGGCGCTGGCTTTTCACCCAGTAATGTTTTGAGGTACAAACTAAAGGATACTGGCTTTTCACCCAGAAATGTTTAAGGAATATGAAGTAGACAGGTCTACCACAAGTAATTGTCTAACACCAGATATCACTGCAGGGACTGATATCAACCCTTAAGGGAATTATCTCAACAGTTATTATAAATAAGTCTCCAATAATCATATTCAGTCTTATGAAATTCTAGGATAAGAAAAGAAAACAATGATTTTTCTTTACTTTTCTTCACTAAATGAAGGTGTTTGTACAAAACAAATAGAATACTCTTATGAAAAATATACTGACCATTGCAATAAAATGTCTAGGTTTTGAGTACCTCATTCAGAATACTGTACATTTAGAATCGGTTAATCTTAACACACACTATTCTGACTGTGACTCCAACTATGTCTGCTTATAACAAAGTTATCGTGAACCTTTTAGAAAAGGAAAAGAGCAACAGGATCTTTAAAGGAATCAAGACAAACAAAACAGAAATGCACACGGAAATGGAAAAAAGCTTCTCTGTTGGGTATTTACCATTATACCATGACCTCCCCATTAATATTCCAAAATGTGCGTGCTGATTGGCAAGCGTGCACATTGTAAATCGACTTATACTAATGGAAAAAGGTCTGGTCGCCCGGACTTTTTCCATTAGTATAAGTCTCTTTTAAAACACTGTCTCGCTATGTTAAAGGAGTTTAACATAGCGACACAGGTTTAAAAAAAGCAACGGAGAATCTCTGTTGCTTTTTTAAAAGCTGTCTCGCTATGTTAAACTCCTTTAACATAGCTTAATAGTGTAAAAGCAACGGAGATCTTGCTTTCTCCGTTGCTTTTTTTTAACCCTGTCTCGCTATGTTAAAGGAGTTTAACATAGCGAGACAGCTTTAAAAAAAGCAACGGAGATCTCCGTTGCTTATTTTAAAGCTGTCTCGCTATGTTAAACCCATTTAACATACCGAGACAGGTTTAAAAAAAAAAAGGCAATGGAGAAAGCAAGATCTCCATTGCTTTTTACTGTTTCGCTATGTTAAATGGATTTAACATAGCGAGACAGCTTTAAAATAAGCAACGGACATCTCCATTGCTTATTTTAAAGCTGTCTCGCTATGTTAAACCCATTTAACATAGCGAGACAGCAAAAAGCAATGGAGATCTTGCTTTCTCCGTTGCTTTTGGCCACAGCTCTGATGTACTGCGTAGGCATGCGCAGTACATCAGAACTGCCGCAGATACCAGACAGCTGCGGAAGGGCAGCAAAGAGGCATTATACAATGCCATTATTTAAGAAAAGTAATTATTTATTTTCTTAAATAATGTCATAGTTTAATAGCAATAACCCACTTCTGGGTGTGGGTAATGTGGGATTTACCCATGGTTGTCTTTGTTTGGTCCCTCGGGCTTCGCCCTCGGGACCAAACCACACCAACCATGGGTAAATCCCGCATTACCCACACCCAGGCATGGGTTATTGCTATAATAGGAGTTGTGAGCTATCTAACGTATAGTAAGATACTGTTGTCATTACTGTAACAGCTTCAGAATATTATTCATTTGAAACTATGTGGGAAAACTATAACGTGCATTATCTAACCTAATCTCAATGGTCATTTTATTCATGGTTTGAAAGGTCCAGTTTGCATCAAATTCAGAGGCTATCGTCATAAGATATCTATAGCCACTTGTATTACAATCAGTAGGTATGCCCACCTGGATACGTTGCCTATCTCGGTGACTATGGAACAAGAAGTTATTGATGTGCCTATATTTCTGGATGTGCTTTCAATGGCCAACTGATGATGTTCCTGTTCAGCACACATAAAACACCACATTTAGAAACAGCCCCCCCCCCGAAGAAAATCATCTGTAAACAAATTATAATAAAAGGAAAATGTTTATAGTCCTAAAGAATTGTAAAATGGAGTGTGTTATAATCAATCTCAAAATGGTTAACAAAGAACTCAGGAGTGAGACCAAATCCTACAGAACTGCTTAAAAACTAAAAATGTCTACATCAGCAAAGAATTACCACAAAACCTACTCTAATTTTGTAAACATCCTCAGAAGTAATACTGAGCATTGCAGCAAGATTATCTCTTGTGGTATCACCCACTCCGTTCCTGAGGATATAGTTAGCATTTTACTGACAAATTCAGCTATGATGTCTTCCATCTACCTCTTCCAAACTCTCCAGTACAGAGCATCCTGTTCATAAACCCCTCCCCCACATGATGCTAGAGGTGCACTCCAGGACCTAAAAAACAGCTCCATGTGTCTAGATAACCCACAGTAATGTGTAATGTTCAGTATGAAATGCCCCCATCAGACCTCCTCCTTAAACTGACCATACACTGCCTCACTAATAAATATGTATTGAAGGCTTGCAGTTCAGCTGTAGTCATTCTCTTCCACAAGGGAGGCTCCACTATGAACCCTAACGAGTATAGACCTATCAGCCTCACCAGACCAGCAGTATTTGCATAGCACATATCATATGGACTTAACAAACAGTGACACAGGGAATAGACAATTGCTAGATCTTAACCAGTTTAGCTAGATAGATCATGCCTGTTAATTCTAGCTGATCTCTTTGAAAGAGATACAGAAGTTTCACTACTCATCACCTCTCTAAGACTCAGTGACACACTGTTATCCAGAATTGTTATCAATGATGTACCCCCAAGGCTCTGTTTTAGAACCAACTCTATTTGACAGCTACTCTGGCATTAAATACCTTTGACTAACTAAATTCATGAATGATTGCAAGCTTTGAGTCTTCATCAGCTCTCCTGATAACAGTCAGAGCCTCCCAGAGGGCCTTTACTTTAGGCAAATGTGTGTCAAGATAATGGTCTAAAGCTAAGCATCAAAAAAGTAACATTGTACATTAGGAAACAGAAACTCTCACATGCCTACGACATAGATGCTGTCATTGGACACCTAGTCATTTTCATGGGTAACATACTTTCTTTTGACCACCACATGCCCTCTGTTAATAGGAAAGCCTTTTGCTTCCCTTAACTGATTACTAAGAGCATATCCCTTGGTGAAAAGAGTTAATTATTCTCCTATTCTCTTATCTCATGAGACCCATCAGTATGTAACTGTCCAAACACCTAACCGGACATGAAAAACCTAAACCTTCCTGCACAAAAAATGTCAGGAATTGATTTCTATATTATGAAGTGCATCTAAGCTCCCTGTCTGTCTTTTCTTTGTCCTACGGACTCCTATGTGACAATTCATGCCTTGTCTACACTGCTGTGAATAACCCAATTCTGTTTGTTGTACTACATATGCACAAGACAAATTTAAGTTCAAATGATTTAAATACTTATTTCAGCAACAACAGGACTTTTGGGCATGACAAATATTTCTCCACCAAAGAATTCCTCTCATCAAGAACGAGCTTCCAGTTTCTGCAATGCAAAGAATTTGCTTCACTATCATCACATCTTACTTAAACAATAGACTAGAAAACACAAATTTGCCCCCTGGCTTAGTCATTTTATTCCTTTATTTTATTCCTAATTGACAGGATTAACAAGTAGTTGTTTATGCAAGTGGAACTGCGGCATCCAGGCTTAAAAAGACTTAAATGGCCCGTTGCCTTGTAGCAACATGTGAACTTAAGATATGTTATCTTAAAAAAGGTACTTACAGGAAGTAGCAGTCCTAGCAGAATCAGCAATGAGTAAGACTACAAAATACAGCAAACATTTGAAATGTCGGCATGACTCCTGAAACGCGGAGACTGAAAGACCAAAGGGGTGGGTTTACATATTGCATTTTGAGGGCTGACATTTCAATAGGGAGCCACAAACCTAATCTTCCCAACAGAAATTTTAAAAAACACTGTAGAAAACTATCATGCGCCAAAAATAACTAAAATAAAAATGCAAGGTAATGAAATAAAAATGAGACACTGGTGCTTTCCCAACTATCAGCTGAAAAGAGAGGAATTTAAGGAATGGGTTTTGGAATTAATTCAGGAGCTACTAGAGAAGACAGAAACTTCTGACAATATAGCTAGGGAGTGGGATAAAACTAAAGTAAAGTTTAAAACTAGGGTGGAAATAAAGGAAAGGGAGACATGGCTAAGAAGTAACAGGAATTATTTAGAGGGACTGACAAATGATAAAGTATTGCAAAATAGGGGGAATCTCTCAAAACAAGAAAAGGAGCAATTGTAGAATGCTAAACAGAAAATAAGGGATCACCTCGATTATATGCACAAGTTTAGAAAGATTGCTGTTAAGCAACTGATTTTTTCATAATAATTCTAGAGCATAAAAACTTTTAGCACAGTGACTCAGGCAACAGAAAGTGGAAAGGGGTGTCACCAAGCATAGGGAGCCTATAATAAGGGAAATAACAAGAGATCCTGTAGAAGTATTAGAAATATTTAGAAAATTTTATGAAAGTTTGTATAAAGCAGAGAAATATGGAAATCAAGAAAAGGTATAAATAGAAATGTTTATGGAAGAATTAAATATGCCAATGTTATAGGTAGATGAGGCTCAATTACTAACAGTTAGGATAGCAGGAGATGAGATAAAAATGGCTATGTATAAACAACCTACAGGAAAGTCCGCAGGAATAGATGGTATTCCTGTGAAAGTTTGGAAGCTAGGAGGAAAAAAATTATAAAGATCTGGAAGGTTTTGTTTAACAGTATTTTAAGAGGAGGAGAAATACTAGCATCCTGGAAGAAGGTATTGGTAACGGTAATACCCAAAGAGGGTAAAGATCCATGAGATCCAGCTTCATACAAGCCTATTTCAATACTAAACCATGATTATAAAGTGTTTATGTCTATAGTGGCTAAAAGAATGGCAAAAGTGATACCAAAATTGATAGATATGAATCAGTGTGGTTTTGCGGAGGGGAGGCAAACATTTGACAATATTAACAGAACACTGATGATCCAAAGGGAAGCAGAATGTAAGAAAATACCACTGTTATTGTTAGGTCTTGATGCAGAGAAAGCATTTGACAGAGAAGACTGGGACTTCATGAGCAGGGCAATGGAAGCATTTGCTTTCCCTGAAAAAAATATAAGGTTGATTAGGAGTATATATGAGAGATCGGAGGTGAAAATTAAAGTGGGTGAGGTCTTCTTTGATAACTTCTGCTTGAGTAGAGAAACCTGGCAGGTTTATCCACTTCCCCCCTTTATTGTTTGCATTATATTTAGAACCATTGGCAAAGAAAATAAGGGACTCAGAAATTCTAGGATATAATTGGTATGGTAGTTGGAAAAGGTAGGTCTCTTTGCAGATGATATTAATTTATACAAGACAAAACCAGAAAGGAACATTACAGTGTTGTGGAACATTTTAAGACAGTCTCAAATTTTCTTGGGATACAAAATTAATAAAGCTAAATCAAAGGCAATAGCAGTAAATTATGTACCCTCACACAAACTCATCTAACAATATCCATATTTATGAGGACATGATACAATGAAGTGTTTAGGAGTATGGATTGAAAGTGACTCTGTTGTGGCAGCTAAAGATATTTCAACCAGAGGAGAAGCTGTGGATAGCAGTTTAAAAAGAGTTGAAGGATTTTATCTGGGAAGGGAAGACAGCAAGGGTCAAGTGGGATAAGCTGACTCTTCCAATAGAACAAGGCAGACTAGGATTACCCAAATAGAGGGGGCATTTTAGAGCAACACAGTTAAGGCTCTCATACATAGTGCAAGCAGAAAACTATAATTCAAAGTGGAAAGGAATGATGATAATACAGGGAAGAAGCTCAAGAAATAAAGAGAGATTGGGGTTTTGAATGCAGACTCTTACAGAGAACAACAAAATCATACAGAGCATTATGTTCATAAAATAGCAGGGAGTATTAGAAGAACTAAGCCAGCACGAGACTGAATAAAAGCGATTCTGCCTACAGGGATGACTGTGGTTAGGGATACAGATAACAGGCAAGAGAGGGCTGAAATTTATTGGAGAAAACTGACAGAGTAACCAAGGTATTGGGAGCAAATAACTAGAAAGGGACAGGTAATAGAATGGGAAGAGGCCAAGAATTTATTCGGACTGCAGGTTAGAGATTACCTTCCCTATCAAGGATTGATATCAGAGTATAGGCAAACAGAAAGAAATAGTGGCGTCCTAAATGAAAGACCAGCACTGGTATAGTTTTTTAACAGAATCTAGAACAGAAGCTGCCATTGAAAAGGAATAATTAGTAGGGTATATAAACTATTGCATGATAATTATAAGACTCATTCAGAGGAGCTTAAAAAGGATTGGGATAAGAGACTGGATAAGCAATTCACAAAGAGACAATGGAGGGATATAGGTATATCTCCCAAATATGCAACAAAGTCTAAAAGACTTAGGCTGCTTGCCTGGAAGTGTTTACATAGGTATTTTTATATACCCCAGGCAGACTTCAAAGAATTTTTTCTCAGGTAAATACCAAATATTGGAGGTACAGCAGCTAGAAATAGGTGGCTGGGAACATATTTTTGGGAGTGTAATGAGCTGGCCGACTTTAGGGATTCCCTTTGAAATGGTCTATTGCAGGTGCTAGGTGAGTGGATTGGATTGACTGGGGAGATGATTTTTTGAGCTATGATACAGAATCAGAATTGCCTAGACATAGTAAAGCCTTGTTGAGTCTAATTATGGTGACTTCCCAAAATGCAATTACTAGAAAATGGAAATCAAAGTCTAAATCAACTTTACTATAAGTAGTGAATATAGTAACAGAGATAAAACAAATGGAATTGGGATCTTTAGAAAAAAATGTTTTACATTCATATAAATGTAAGATTGTCTATGTTAATTTAATAATGATGTTTATTGAAAAAAAAAGATTTCTGAACTGGAGAAGCCTTAAGTTCTCATTGTTGTTTATGTCAATGTTTAGTCCCATATGTATGAATTTAGCTTTAGAGGTTAATTATGTAAAATCTCAGCAATATAGTACACCTGACTTTGTTATTTTTTTCCCCTCATTTTTGCATTCTTGCATTTGCAACATAGGAAGTCGCTAGGCATGCAGTCCAGGAGACCACTGATAAGACTAGCCCAAATTCTCAGTTGTCCCAAAGCACCATCGGGTTAAGTGACTTTCTGAAGTTTCCACAAGTAGGCTGACAGAATCAAAAAAATGTACCACAGTACGTGGCTTGTTAATAGCTTATGGCATTAACTCTTTGCAGCAAAAGCCTACAAATTCAAGGGTTCATAATCAGCAGGGTTCAAACCTGAACAGGGAGACTCCAATGAATTTTTGGTCCAGTGCCTTAGTTACATGGTAACAACTACAACTTAATTTAATCTTTCTTTTTTCAGTAAACATTTGTGAGCATGTGCATGTGTGTTTCTGTATATGTGGAGGTGGTCATCTGTGTCTGTGTTCACATATGTGTGTGCGTGGGTATGTTTGTATATGACTGTGTGCATGTGTGTGTGTGTGTGTGTGTGTGTGTGTGTGTGTGTGTGTGTGTGTGTGTGTGTGTGTGTGTTTGTGTGTGTGTGTGTGCATATGTGTTAAGTACAGGAGTTTTCACTAGCATTACAAATGATCAGTGAAGTCTGCTTATAAAACAGTCACTGACAACCATGTTTTCATTGGTTCTTAACTAATGTGTGATTGCAGTCTTGGACTGTTTCATTACTTTATTGATTGTTTTATTCTAGTTTCCTATTTTTCACTGCATACTCTAGTCAAAAATAGCTATATACATTTCCTTTACAATGCTATTTATTATTAAAAACAAAAGAGTTCACAGTCAAACATGGCTAAAGGTCCCATTAGAAGTCCACTAGGCTTCATGTAATACATAAGACAAAACTGCACAGGCTGGACTATTCAAAAAGTCAAACAAAACAAATATGTTTCATTCAGCTTGGTTATGTAGAACGAGAAAGCCCTGACTATGGCCCGATTAATGAAAGATTGAGTAGAGGCTTGAGCATTGGAGTAGCTTGGTGGGAAAGGGTATAAGTGAGTGGTGGATGCTAGCTTGCCCAACCTGGGTGGATGGGCTGTGGTTCTGGTCAGCCTACTGTCACAGTGAAGTGGAGGCCTGCAGATAATGAACTGGGCCATAACCAGGGACATGACGTTAATTCAGCTGTGCTAGTGGTATTAGCAATCTCCACAATGTCTGTGGAAGCACACAGTGGAGTGCATAGCATGATCTTCCACAGTGACACGGGTGTTCTCATCACTGACCAGGGGATGAGGTTAGGGCCGTAAGCAGAAAAGCCCTGGTGGGTGTCACAGTGATGGCCTTGCAATAGGTTGTCACCTCTCAGGGATCAAATAGTCTAGGAATAACTCCTGTACTGAGAGAAATGAGTGGACCAGTAGATTGTAGGGTCTAATGGTAGCAAGTAGAGGAAACCAAAAAAAAGTGTCCCACAATGATTGTGTTGAATACAGAGTTTGTGTATATCAGCCTTCAGCAAAGTGGTAGTCAGAGAAATTTCCAGAGAGATAATACTGCAAATGTGAACCTAAGAGGCATTTCCAAAAAAGGCATATAGTGAGGAGAAGACTGCCAGTACAGTGGAAAACATCCTTATAGAGTATTGGATGATGACTCACCTATAACAGTTCCCGTAACATCAATATAAGCAAAACTGGCCATGAATGCAATCTTTCATGCGGTATATACACAAACAGCCTAAAGTTTTTAAAAAAAACTTACTCACTGTGTGCAATGAGGTGTGAGAGAATTTAAACTAAAAAGAAAAATGGGAAAATTCATGATGGTTTATGATTATATGTTTGCCTTTTTTGCCCAGAATAGCTAGGTTACTCTGTAAAATTTTGCAATGATTTCCAAAAACTGAATGCCGTATCCAGATGTAACACTTGTCCATATCCAGATGTAACACTTGTCCATATCCAGATGTAACACTTGTCCATTTCCAGTTCCTAGAGTGAATGTGCTTATAACTTTGCAGGTCAGAGCAAGATTTTTGGCTTCCCTTAAATTTAACAGAGATAATGGCAAATTAAGCCTACTGTATGTACCATGTCTTATGTTAATGAATTTTGTAACAGCTAGTAAATGTGAAGGAACTGTATGTACCATGTATTACTTAATGAAATTTGTAACAGCTGTTAAATGTGAAACACCTGAAAGGAAACAGTCAGTTGAAGTAAGGGCTAGCAGCCACAAACAGCAGAGATATTTCTTACTCTGGTACAAGGATTTTGCAATAGCCAAAAGTAGAGAGTATTGAAACAATTTAACCAGGAGCTAAGAGTTTACCTGCAGACTACCAGTTCATCTATGGAGAACTGGGAGATGAGAATTCACCTATGGAGAACTATCTTATCTTTGGAGTGCCAAGACTTTATGTATGTGTGGATTATACTAGAGTTGAATTTCAGGTTGATCTGAAATACAAGCAAAAAGATGGAGTAGGTCCAGAAAGTCAACACAAACACCAAGAAAATGTTCTGGACTTAACCAAAAGGCACAGAATGAAGGCGGGAATCTCCTGTAGATGCAAACCACTCTATTAATGCAAAATCCTTAAAACCACAAGCATTTTTGTTCGAGTGTCACCCAGGCTTCTTCAGATAAAGCAAACAATGTCCCTACACACATTTCCTTTATATATCTTAATATAGGTCATTAAACTATTAATTAAAATAAATAATTGACTTGCCTTAAAGGCATATTTTTAAATAAGCAGAAAACACCTTACTATTTGGTTTAAACTAACTTGTTGCATAAAAACTAATGCAAATTTGTTAAAATAATACATTTTAAAAAACATATTTATATGTATGTATATTGTAAAAAATATATATTTATAAATATGCTAAAAAATATATGTTAATAAACATATTTAAAAAAAACACATATTATAAAAGCATTTATAATAATTTATACATAGAATGTAATGGTACAAATAGTTTTAAAAAATCATACTACATAAAATTACTAATTAATACATAATAATGGTTGTTACTAGATGTAACAACAAAAATCAGAGTTTAGCAGACCTGAGTTTTAACAATGGAACCAAAGATATATTGTCATTCAAACCTGGGGGTTTGTTAGCTTCAAGAACTATTTGCCAGAATGTTTCCCTGTATTCCAGCTTAGATTCCCAGGGTCCACCCCTCAGGTCCTTAGGTACAGGTTCAATAACAAAGAAGGAAAACAGTGTCCACTGTATTTACATGCTACAGTATAAAATCTGCCTCAGTATTATGGTGGAAAGGTTTATCTTTTTAAAGAGAAAGATGTAATATTTGTATACAGCTTTAAGAGAAATGTAACTTGTAGCCTGTGTCAAATTTTGGAGAGTACAATATGTGGACTGGTATCCTATAGCCACTGAACTGTCTGAAAATAAATGTTAATGAGGCTGACTGCATGCAGTGTTCCTCTCATTATTTTGGCACCATCTTGAATATCTGTATAACATGCAACTTTTCTTTCTGTTAGTAATCTCTGTTCATGGCTGACATCCCCTCATGCTCACCGTTTTAGTCAATATTCTCCTGAGCTTTCCAGTGATCAGCACTTCCTTGACTAACCTCATCACACCCATCTGCAAACTGTGCCTTCTTCCTCCATTCTGCCAGCAGTCACTGCCCATTGTTGCCTATGGTCAGATCTTTCACATTTCCACCTATGGCCATTGTTAAAGACTGGTGAAGTCCCTACCCTGGTGCATGTACTGACAGTGACTGATGAAGCCCCATAATCCACATCCCTGATGGCAGTAGTCAGAGTATCATTGTCATCCCTGTTTTTATATTCTTATTTGTCTGTGACCTGTGTAATGCCTTATCAAGTGACCTGCATACAGCATAATGGTGCGCAGAGGTCATGTCATGCTGGTAACAGCATGAACAAACACTTTGTTTATAAGATCCCCAATGATTTTAAAGTGCACCCCAATGAGATACTGAAGTGCGCTGGCTTTGGCATACTGCACAGGACACTCTCAGTTATTTTGCTTGGAAATGACACTCCTCTCTATGTCCTAGTACCTACCTCACAACACTCTAATAGGCTTGCAATATGGCATAGATAACGTCTGCTCTTTTGCATTTGTACACATACCTGAATCCCACCTGTTATACATGTCAGTTCAAACTCGCAGGCAAGATTCTGAGCTCATATCAACATGGTGCATGCATTTTAGTAAGAGTTTGCAATAGTTGATCTAGTAATATTATCAGGCTTAAGTAGCGCATCAAGTATAAAAGTGAGTTGTCAATTAAATAAAGTTCTAGTATTTAATGCGGAGTATTTTGAGCTGGATTGAAGATATTAATAACAATGATAACAAAACATTATTAAGTACTTATGTATAAGGAGTGGACGTAGATGGATTTTTTCTAAGAATGGAGCACAGCTCCAAGGTATATGGCAATGTGCTAATGAGATATTCAACACTGCCACTGCTGACTTGTTTATACTGATCAGTGGATCAGTGCCACTCTTGATGTCGTAAATGTTTTTGAGTATATAAATACTTAGTGTGGTTTTGTTACAGTGGCAAATGTGACTGTTGTATTCCTTCCCTGAAAGGTGTAGCCATGTTCTTTCTAATATGTGAATGCCTTACTCCATTTTTAAGTTTAATGTTCACTACTTATTGTAAAATATACTACACAAGACAACCCAGTAATTACTTCTTACTGTGCAGTTGTGAATAACTTGCGTATCTTATTTCCAGAGGTGCTGTCTTAATGGTACATCACAGTTGACCTTGTCTGTCTTGCTATGCATGTTTCAACTGGCATGATTTCTCTAACACTTCCTTTGGTTCTACAAGCAAATTGTAGTCTGGCAGTTAGTTTAGAGGATTAGTCGGGCAGTTACCTGAGAAGATTGTGGAGTTGTTAGCTACCTGTTTTATGTGGTCCAGTGTTGAGGCTTTAATTCTGTTAGCCTCCATTGCCTAACTGTGTGACTCTGAACAAGTCCCTTAACCAGGCACTGCACCTGGGCTGAGTGTAGTGTTTTTTGTGCATTGAAAAAGTAAATACAGCTCAAAGCCATCATCTTCTGGCAGTTAACATGGACATTTAAGGCCCCAAATTTCTATCAAACTGTTTTCTAAAGCCCATGCTTAATGGTTTGATTCCTTCCACCTCCATTTGCATACTATGTAACTCAGAGTAACACCCTTAAATGGGTTGTCCCTGAGAATGGGCACATCTGTCCACCTGGGTTTTCAAACATATAAATATGTGAGAGCAAGTTGACATCTACAGTAATGCACACTGATGACACACTCTGATAAAAAGATGCTTTGTAAAACACTATTTCTTCTCACCTCACAAGGTTCTTGGGTGCTCAACTATTTTTTGACTGTCTCCGTGGTATGCCAATTATGTTTCGCTGCATTTTTCATCTGAATACAGTGTTCTATTCCCATTTAATACTGCTTAACTTTATTGTTACAATTTCTCTCCTTATCTGGGCATGACATTATCGTACCTGGCATACTACTTATTTTATTTAATTTAACTTCTGGATTCCATTATTCTCTGCCTGCAACCTCTGTGACTTTCAACATACCACTAAAATACTGTGGTGGTGGTGCTGCGGTAGCATTGTCGCCTCACAGTAAGATGTTGTCCTGTTCGATTCTCAGCTAAAGCTTCTTCTGTGTGGAGACATGCGTGAATGGGTGTACCTTCGTTGAAGGTTGTGCATCAGAGCTGGCAACTCGGTACGTAAAAATCTACTGCCAATCATTAGCAGACCAGAGTTCCGCTGTGGCGACCCCTAACCGGGAAACATCAAAAGGTACAACAACTTAAATATGCAATGTTCCCAGTCTGCCATTAAAAAGGAACATTTGTGTCTGCTTGCCCTAGATGGTTAACACACAAGTAGCATGATATGATGGGCAAATTATTTTTTCCCTTTTTCATAGTACTGAACAGAATTTTTACCTTTAAATGTAATGACTTCATCAGATATGTGTTTGCAGAAAGCAAATACTACCAAACATTTCTTATTCAAATGCTTGTTTTATTGGATAAAGAACATTCTGTGCAAATTTATGAATACTATTATATTTATTAAGGCAAATACTTTTAGGAGGAAGAATATTAATTATTCATTTTGTTACAGCAGAAACAGTTGGTTTCATAGCAAAGTCACCCAAGCCGTTACATGTTCTGAAGATGTGGACAGGGAATGTAGGAGTCAAAATAAGAACTTTGCAGCACTGAAAAAGTGTTTTACAGCTAAGAGACACCTCTGAATTTCTGAAAGATAATGCTGGATTCTGTAGTGTTGAAGAAGGTGAACCATATGTCCCATCCTGAAGGTTTTTTTGGGTATATCTATTGTTAGAATCTATGAGTCTGGAAACTACATTTTGCTTCTTATCCTGGAGAAGCAATTTCCTTTGAAAACACAGAAAATGATATCCATTCCTCTGGAAAAGAAACAGGATCTGAAAAAGCAAGGCTGATTCCAGTTCCATAATCAGATGCAGGTGTTAGCAATGATGTCACTAGACATTACTATTGAAACTGACATCAGTACGTTACTTGGTACTGCAAGCAATAACTGTATCTCAGCCCATTTGGGTATTACAAACTGTTACCACAATGGCCTAAGAAACCTCAGCATAGGACTACAAGCCTTGTTTCCATACAGATTCAGTGGAACAAGTAGTAAAATATTAATTTAAAGCAAGACTGGACAGTTGTCGAAGCCTTCTTTTCTGTGCCTGTGCATTGGTTGAGTGAGAGGTCTTACTCTTTAGTTCCAAAACTCACATTTTTGTAACAAGGGAAATGTCCATTATGTCTGCCACAACTTTGACTTCACTGAATTCATTGGTAGCAGACCGATTTAGATCAAGAAGATTAGTTTTATTTTCTAAGTGTTACCCTGATTCACTCTATCATGTGGGGGGCTTCAACCCAACACCCCTTCACTTATATAGAACACCAGAATCATGCAACCATGTAGAAAAAAACAAAGGGTAAAGGAGTGTTTAGGATGGGAGGAGGAGAGAATCAGGGAAGCGGTATAGCAGATGTGTAAAGTATTAAGGATAGTAAACACTGTATGTGATTTGAAGGTGTGTATGTCACATTGCTGGAAAGTAATTGTGGACTAGCTTTAGTTTATTTTATTTATTTATTTATTTATGTGTTTTTTTTATTTATTTATTATTCTGTTTGTTTACTGGAATAGTCCAGCCAGCAGAAAGCTAACCCTTTTCAATGGAGGACTTGGGGTAAGCACCAAAAAAAAAAAAAAATCCAACAAATTAATATACAAAATTTAAACAGAGTGCCATTAATTAATAACAGCATCATGCACTAGCCTTTAAAACTTTTCCGTGGAGAAAAGTAAAGAAAAAAAAAACATCACATAAAGAAAATACTAAATAGAGGTATATAAGTAAGCAACAGAGATATAGAAGTAAAAAAAAAAATCTTGCTTTTTCCCCACTTTTCTGAGATTTAAAAAAGTTCAGTTACAGGCTTGCTGTTCTTGAACTGTTTGTAAGTTTCTTGGAGGCCATTTTTGCTTGGGCTAAAGGGAAGTCTCTCTGTTGATCAGTGGCAGTGAAAAACATTGAGCAGCCTGCCTGCCCCTGTGGGAGTGGTTACTGACTTGAAACTGTAGTTTTATTTGCCATTTTGGGTCAATTCCAAACTCTTTCATCTTCCTCTCTTAAGACCTGGTTGCCTCATGGTTTTGGCGTCTTTTCAGACTTGTTGGCTGTTGGTGAAGCACCCACCAAGAGGAGAAAATGCTGAGAGAAGAAAGGAGCCACTTTTGAGATTTTAAGTATTTTTCCGCTGTTTATTTGCTAAGTTTTTCTGCATAGCCGCCTATTTTGAGCATTTTCTGGCTTGTTAAACTTGATTTCTGCATTAGTAACTGTATTTAGAGCACACCCTAGAGCTGTTTACTGAATTTCCTGTTTGCACTTATTTTTAAAATCGTTTTTTTCTCAAAACTTGCATTTTATCTGTCTTTGGCCTAGCACTCTTGTGTGGGGTCATTTACTGCACTGTTATAACTTGTTGATACTTGTGAACCTCTGCTATCTCTGAAAAAAACAAAAAAAAATCTTGCTTTTATCCAACTTTTCTGAGATTTAAAAAAGTTCAGTTACAGGCTTGCTGTTCTTGAACTGTTTGTAAGTTTCTTGAAGGCCATTTTTTGCTTGGGCTAAAGGGAAGTCTCTCTGTTGATCAGTGGCAGTGAAAAACATTGAGCAGTCTGCCTGCCCCTGTGGGAGTGGTTACTGACTTGAAACTGTAGTTTCATTGGCCATTTTGGGTCAATTCTAAACTCCTTAATTTTCCTCTCTTAAAACCCTCTTTTGCGCGTTTTTGCGCATTTTTGTGCATAGCGCAACAGCAGGCAGCGCCGCCTAATTGGGTTTAAACTATTCCTGGCTCCACAAAGTCTGCTCTTCACTTTTTCCCTTAGAACTGCTCTATCTCTCAATTTAAACACCATATTCTCATTCTAAGGCTCTTCACTGGTCCAATTAAGTAATCCCACAAGTTAGCACTATTAAACCATAAGCACTACTTACTCTTATACTCTCTACGATTACCCTGTCCTCTACTGGTCCGTCTTAAATTCAGTTTCCCTATATTACTCTAGCATGTCCAAAGGTCAGTCAATGGTTTCCTCTCCAGTCCAGCTGGTGAATCTGGGAATTTTGAGGCAATGTTACAACTGTCTCATGTACACGGACAACCCTCTCCTCCTCCAAACAGGTTCAAATATATGTGAGAGATGCAACTATTTAGCCAAACTGGAGGCTGAGCTCTCTCATCTCAAAACTAGTGTAACCAGTCAGGAGGAGAAGGTAATCTCACACAACAAAATTCCAGTATCACATAGTCCCACCACATCAGTGAACCAAACACATAAATACACAAAAACATACTTGGAGGCTGTAAATAAAAATCTACTTAAGCAACAGAGACTTCCAAAGCAGACATCTAAGCAAACGCTACCTCTAAACAAAACACGCACAACACATAGCCCACAAAGTCAGTGTGCCAAGCAGCCACGCCCTTAAGGCTGAATAACACACCTGATACTCTTGTAATAGGTGACTCTATTGTCAGACACACTGACGTCCCGCTCACCAGGCTGAATAAAGAGAAGGTCATGGTGAGCTGCCTGTCGGGTGCTAGGATCCGCCACATAACGCAAGCACTCAGGTCACTCCAAAGCAAATACAAATATGACTCAGTCATTGTACATGCTGGTGTGAATGACCTGAGACGTACCTCCCTGGACTACATGAAAAGAGACATACAGGAGCTCTCTGATCATGTAGCCCAGGCTGGTATGACCCTGACCTTGAGCAGCATCTTACCCTCACCTAGAATGATGCCACAGTACAAAGACAAAATGATCGATTTTAACAATTGGCTAAAATTTTGGTGTCATTCAAAGGGGATCCAGTGTCTGTCAGTCTGGGATGACATGCTCGAAAAGCCATGTTGCTTCGCTAGGGACGGCTTGCACCTGTCACCACTGGGCTTTCGGATATTGGCAAAGGCTCTTGCCACCCCCATAGTGCCTTTTTTAGGCAAGGCTCAAAAGTCAAACCCACCCCCATAGACAGCACAAGGAACAAGAAACTAAGGGTAATGCTGCTTAACGCCAGAAGTCTTAACCTCAAGATGCACGCACTCGAGGGTCTCCTCAGTATGGAGAACATCGATATCTGTGCAGTGACAGAAACCTGGTTCAAGGTTCCAGAGAGCACCCCAGCACTACCAGGCTATACCTCATATCATGCTTTTCGGCCCAAAACTCAGACCGAACCACAAAAGGAGGGTGAGTTTCCATATTTATCAAGGATATCCACACCTCCAGGTTAGTGGCATTGCACAAAGTATCGGAGACCATTCATGTGCAACTAACAGTGGGCAAGACTGCTTTTCAGTTTATAGCATCCTACAGACCACCCTCTCAAAGTCAGGAATCCCACTCAGCTTTCCTGAAAACATTGTAGAACATAAAGATCTCTCCAAACACCATTATATTGGGCGACTTCAACTACCCAAACATTGACTGAGAGCACTACTCAAGCCCCAGCATCTTAGCCCAAAGGTTCCTGGAAATTATAAACTCAAATGCTATGGAACAACTAGTCACCACTCCCACAAGAGGGGACAACATACTAGACCTGATCATTACCAACATGGGGACTCTATGCTCCACACCAGAAGTATATCCCTCATTGGTAAGATCAGACCATAAATTACTTTCACTGGATGTCCACATCCCGACCCCCCCCAGCCCAGAAAACCACAATGAAAAACGTCTCAAAAGTGAACTTCTCACTTCTCAAAACTGAAGTGGAATCCTTCAAGGCCCCAGGGCCAGTGGAAACTACGGCCCAAACTGCAGAATCCTATATAAACGCATTCTACGGACATCTCCAGGAATGCATGGATCATGCTATCCCAAACAAAACCAAGACCCAATCATCCAAAGGTAGGCGTCCAGTCTGGTGGACCCCTGCCATAAATAAACTGTACAACAGAAGGAGGAAGCTACTACATGATAGAGCAAAATCCCTAATAGGGAAGGCATCTCTGATCAGTACTAGCAAAAAATTACGATCCCTCATAAAATCCACCAAGGCCAGCTTTGAGAGAAAAATTGCACAGGACACCAAAGACAATCATAAGGCTTTTTTCAGTTATGTTAGGAACCTGGGATGCAACTCCCAGGCTTGTTCTGAGTTGATTCTAAACGACAAAAAATACACTGAACCCACAGACATCGGCAATATCCTGGCAGACAGGTTCAGTGCAAACTTCTCCACCCCCCCCCCCCAAAAGAGCAAGTATCTATCCCGACAGAGGGCTGCCTCCCAAACATCTCTGATGCTCAAGTGAAGGCTGCCCTCTCCAAAGCAAAAAAAACACTGCTTCCATGGGACCAGATGGTGTCCCAGGTTGCATCCTACATGAACTCCAAGAGGAACTAATCCCTCAAATAAAACAGCTATACAATCTCAGCCGCACTATAGAATATGTGCCCACAGAATGGCGTACAGCAACAGTGGTCCCACTCCACAAAGGTGGAGCCTCTACGGACCCTGGAAACTATCGCCCCATAAGCCTGACTAGCTTAGTCTGCAAAGCTATGGAGAGGATCATCATGGAGCTCATAAACAAAGACATTGGGGACCTACAGACACTAGATCCTACTCAGTTTGGCTTTGTCAAGGGCAGATCCTGCCTTTTGAACCTGGTTGACTTCTTCAAAACAGTCACCAAAGCCATAGATGAAGGGAAGGTAGTCCACACAGCCTATCTGGACCTTGCAAAGGCATTTGACACAATACCCCACTCAGGCATCATAGATAAGCTATCCAGCTTAAATATAAACCCCTATGTCACAAGATGGGTCACAAACTGGCTCAAAGACAGAACCCACAGAGTGAGAGTTGCTGGAGCCATGTCAGACTCGAAACCAGTCACAAGTGGTGTCCCACAGGGTTCTGTCCTGGGACCACTCTTGCTCAGTATATACTTTTCCGAGGTACAGGCAAACATGGGAGGACTATGGCTCACCAAGTTCGCAGACGACTGCAAACTGGGCACCATAATCGACAATCCGGCTGACACAAACATCCTTCAAAAAGGTCTCACAGAGACAGATAACTGGTGCCAGCACCATGGTTTAAAGCTAAATGCCAAAAAATGTATACTCATACCCTTTGGCAAAAACAATGTGCCCACAAATTACCACATAGGTGGAAACCCATTAAGTACAGAGAAAGTTATTAGGGACCTGGGGACCCAAGTTAATAGCAATCTCTCCTTTGAAAACCACATTGCCAAAGTGGTTAGAAAGACCTTCTACATAGCCCACCTCATCACAAAGGGTTTCACATCTAGATCAAGAGAGGTAATCGTGCCCCTTTATTCATCCCTCATCAGGCCCATCATAGAATACAATGCCCCTTTTGGGATGTACCTTACCCGACACCTGCAGCAACTAGAAAGACCCCAAAAGTATCTCACCAAGAGGATCAAGGGTCTCAAACAGATGCCATATGCTGCTCGGTTAAAAAAACTCCAGCTCTACTCAGTTGCATACCGCCTACTTCAAGGCGATCTATGCCTGACATACAAAGCTATGTCAAATTCAGAATTAATGGACATGCTCCACCTCAGTGAATCTAAATCCCTTAGAGCCACACGCTCGAGGGACTTGAACCTCAGCACAGAAATAAATAGAACTTGCTGGCGGGACAGGTTCATAACCCAGAGGCTCCCTTTGCTCTGGAATAGAATTCCAGTTCATGTGAGGCAGAGCACCTCACTGAATCTCTTCAAGAAGAATCTCGATAGGTGGATGAGGGATTGTAGGTTTGTCCCAGGGATTACTCCCGTGTCACTATTAGACAGAGGCACAGTAAACTAAACCTTAAAAAGGGCGCAGTATACTCAAATCAAGGGGTGGTGTAAGCCATACAGAATCGAGCTAGGCTTATAATTGCCCCAGGGCAGATAGCCTAGTATGAACCTATGAACCTATGAACCTAATCAGTAAATATGCAACTATTAAGTAGAATATCATTAATTAATAGCAGCAGCATTAAAGAAACATTGAAACACATTTGGAAATGTACTTGATAGAAGGAGAGAGAAGAGGAAAATGTAGGATTAAGAGGTGAGATGGAATGTTTTAGTTTAGTGAAAAGAAGAAGGGGCGATTCAGAGGCCAAGGAGGAGAGTTTGGACAATAACTAAGGGAATAGTACTTGGCAAGAAGATGTATAAGTAAAGGGCAGGACATTTTTAATCCAGGAGTTGTGCAAGTACAGATCCTGGTATCATTTAAGTATTCTCTTGTTTGTGCCTTAAAAGAGTTGGTGCTGATTGTGAGGACCCTCCACCTCTGGGGCAGTAATCAAGGAGCCTGAATCCTCACCACTGGTACCTGAGGAAGCATTCACTGGGAGGATAACACGTACACATGCAGTATTTCCAGATGCTGCCCTCTGCATCAAGTGCAATCTAGCACAATTTCCCTTAAGAGCACACGGGGAACACGGTCAGTCCGGGGCTGGTTTCTCCCACTTTCTCCAGATCCCCAATATGACTCCCCACTGGCACAGCTATAGAGTTGACATCTCAGCTGAGTGTCCAAGTCAAGACTTCCAGCACCCTCTCTGGCCAACCAGGGCTTCGTGCCTCTGCCCAAGTAGCTGACACACAAACTCTTTCAGATGGCTGGCACAGGTTTACTAGCTATGCCCCCTTCTGCCCAGACTATAAGGTAGTTACCACTTACATCAGACACTCTTGCCAACAACCTTAAGGCCCTTACAAGGCTACCCAATATACTGAGTGAAATTAATATTAATACAAATGGTAGTTTGACCAAGCACAAGGCTATTCCGAGTGGCACACACAGTGTCACTGAATAAATATGCAAATACTATCAAAACTTAAATATCTCTATAGAGATAAGCTGCAATGAAAGGTTTAGATATATTTAATAATAAATAATAAAAAACAATACTAAATATCTATTCACAGTGATATCACAGTTCAAATTCACAGGAAATATTTAAAATAATACTGAAGGACAGACAAAGACAAATAAAAAAAAACAATATCTAAACTAAGGTTCACTATATTCATGACTGAATCTAAGCAAATCATTATTCTCTACTTACTTAATAGAGCAAAGCAGATGCTGCAGTAAATGGTCCTTCTTGTTGTCAGGCCCAAGTCAGAATACAGAATGCTCAGTCTCACTAAGAGACTTCTCAAAATAATATCTAAAAAGCTAAAATATTACCTCTGGGATAGATTGCAGAATGACATCACTTCTGGTCATCTGACTTTTAGCTCCCATGCAAAACCCCATTGCTGCAAGCTGACAGAATTTAGCACCTACCTGTAAACATGCACACACAAGGGCTTTTGCTCAGATCTGTGGCAGGTGCTGGAAGTCATAAAACAATTGCATACTTCCATACTTCCAGAGTAGTAATTAGTTCACCCCAAAGAAAATGCAGAAAGCTTTCTAGTACAGACTTTGTGTCTCTGGATGCATTGAAACCTGTGAAATAGCATTTTTATGGCCTAGCCCATAAAGTAATTACATTTCAGATATATTTTAAAATTTGCTGGACTGGAGTTAACCTCCTATCTTCCAGTTTCCTCTGTTGAAACATATATATTTAAACAGTTACAATATTGCATATACATTTCTGTTCTCTCCAGTAGAGCACACTGATACATTTTGAACTCAAGCACTTTACAAATACCTCCATCACAAACCTCTGTACAAATCAGTTTGATGTGCACATGACATACAATTCTAATGCATTTGTAACACAAGCACCTTGTATAAGTCAGATTGATATTCACAAATGACATATAATTATTTACAAAATTAGAGCTAGATGTGCTGGCAGTATCTCCTATCATCACATCTCTCCCATGCTTCCTGGAATGAAGCTAGTTTTTCAAGTGCCCCTTAAGAAACATTGCTTGAGAGGAATGAGCCTACGTGGGAAGAGATTACCCCATACCCTGTCTTGAGATCCCATCTGCCGTGGCATTGTTGACCCCAGTACAGTGCTGTACTGTCATATCATATGCCTGCAACCCTAGGCTCTACCATAGTAACCTGGAATTTTGCTGGCTGGCTTGCTATAGCCATAGATCCCCCATAGACTCCTCCCACCTATAGCCGTAGATCTCCCATAGACTCCTCCCGCCTTCAAATTCAAATACTTAGCACCAGGACCTCCCTATCATAGTAAGGTTTCAGGGTGTTTACATGGTACAGTTTGTGCCCCTGCCTCCTGCCTAGCAGTTCTACCATGTAGTTAACGTCACTGAATTTCCTTACCACTTTGAAGAGTCCCTCCCAAGCTTCCTGCAGCTTATTAAGTCTGACAGGGATGGGAAACATAACCTGCTGCCCTACAGCATACTCTCTGGCTTAAGCATTCCTATCATATCAGACCTTTTTCTGCTGTTGGGCTTCTGCTGCATTCTCCTGGGCAAAGCCCATGAGTTCCCTGTTCCTTGTCCTGGGTTTTAGGATATATGACATAACAGACTCCTTATGGGATTCCCACTCACCCTCCCACTCATCATGAATCAAATCTAGAGATCCCATCACCTGATACCCATACAGCAACTCATAGGGTGAAAAACCTGTGGATTCCTGGGATACCTCTCTGTATGCAAACAGGAGATGGAGCAACTATTTGTCCCACTCTCTCTTAAACTGGTCTGCAATTGCCCATAGCATGGTTTTGAGGGTAGAGTTTAACCTTTCCACAAGACCATTAGTCTGGGATGGTAGGGGATGATCTTTAGGAGATTCACCCCACAGTGCTTCCACAGACAAGTCAGCAGGTCTGACATGAAAATGGCATCTCTGTTAGTCAGTGTTTCTTTTGGGAAACCTACCCTGATGAAAATCTCTAACACAGCATTTGCCACCTTTTCTCCCTCAATAAAGGACAGGGACACCACTTTAGGGTATCTGGTAGCATAATCTACTACCACTGGGATATACTTCTTCACTGTGGAACTTGGGGTGCTCACAGGCCCCACAATATCCATAGCTACCCTCTGAAATGGCTCTTCTATCACAAGTAAAGGCATTAAAGGAGTTTTGACCTTGTATCCTGCCTTGCCTACTTTTTGACACTGCTCCTAGGTCCTGCAGTACCCTGTTACATCCCTGGAAATCCTAGGCCAATAAAAGTTTTACATAATATATCTCTTGGTATGCTTTATGACCATATAACTCGCAAAGGGAATGTCATGGGCTATGGCTACAAGTGCCAGACAGTGGGCGCTGGGCAGTGCCAACTGCTGTATTCTCTCACTCTTTAGCCCTCCTTCAGGGGTCCATTCTTTATACAGTAACCCTTTGTTTCAGTATACAGAATCCCATTTTCCTTAAGAATCAGGTGCCTTCCTAGCTACCTCCGTCAGGCCTTGTAATGTAGGATCTGAGAGCTGAGCCTGTCTCAGCAGTCTCTTTGCAACCCTTCTCAGCTCCCCTTCCACAGGAAGTCTAGTCTCTTCTGACAGCTCTGCCTCACTGTCAGCCTGGCTACTACTACTTACTCTGCCTTTACAGTCACTTTGTCCAAAGGAACATCAGTACCCAACAGCAGCTGTGGCTCACCTTCAGTCTCACTGTTACAGGGTAGCTCCCTCACTGAAGTAGCCACTCACCAGTCATGGCTTCAGTTGTGCAGTCAGTCTGGGTCTCCCCAGGCTACCAGACCCACATGCCTCTCTCCAGGCCTGACTGTGTATCACTGCATGCACACAAGGTACTGCATTATCAAAAGCATTCCCTATTAAGACATCTGCAGAGATATCCTCAAACACATCTACTCAATTGCTTCCTTTTCCACCCTCTAAGTCAAGGTGGACCCTAGTCAAAGGTATTTGGAATGGGGTCCCACCAAAAGTTGTGACTGGAGTAGACTGATCATGCAAGTAGTGCTCCTCTTTAACCATTGCAGGCTTTACAATGGTTAGGTCAGAGGCTGTTTCTCAGCAGTGACCTGTTTCCCATCTACTAAGATAAGATATAACATTTTGTGGTAGTTTGGTTTCCTTTCTGTCGCCCGACAAATTACCACTGGCACTCTGTTATTCCCACTTGCTGGCTCCCCTGCCTTTTGTTGCACTCCTTGCCTCCATTTACATCTATGTGTTACATGGCCCACTGGTTACATTTAAAACATTTAACCCTTGATTCTGTCGGAGTACCTGAAGTAGTGGCTTCCCCTGTTACTTGTGGACTCTGTTGGGGTGGATTAGGTTGCCCATCATAGGTTTCCTTATACCCATGTGCAGCACTGGGTATCCCTTTCCTGTGCAGTGATGCCCTGCTTGCTAAGTATAGGTATCCTTTTTTCTCAGTTCATCTGCAGAGTTGCATTCCCTGTCTCCCAACCAGAATCTCATGTCCTCAAGCAAAGTGTTAAGGGCTTGTTCCCTCACCAAAAGGTCTGCCAGATTTTCATAAGAGGTGTCCTGACACCCACTCATTATCCTATGAAAATAAGTGCTTAGTTCAGCAATATAATCACATACACTTTCATCTGTCTTGCGTCTATGCTCACAAAACTTTTTTCTATAAGCTTTAGGTGTTAAAGCATTCCAAAAACAATTTTTAACTCTATCATAATTTAAGCAATCAGTATCAGACAATTTAGAAACAGCAGTTACAGCTTTACTATGGAGTAAGAATGTGAGGAACTGTACCCAGAGCCCTCGGTTAACATTATACTCTTTGCATACTATTTCAAACATATAAATAAAACTATCACAATTATCACCTTCTTGGTACTGAGGAAGAAATTTACCAACCATTACTGCTTCTGGGGTACAGTTACTCCCTTCCCCTTTACCTCCATGACCCTGGCGAAGAGTCAGCATTTCCTTTTCATGTTGTCTCTGCTTCTCATTTCTTTTGACTTCCAGACATCTCAGTCTCTCGGCCGATTACAATTCCATCTGTTTGGCCTGTAGTTCAAGTCTCTTTAACTCTAGACAGATGTTTAAGTCCTCTGAGGAAAAGTTGAAATGTCCTGCTTCTGAGGGCTGCAAATTCCCATCACCAAACTGGTTATCCTCCTGGTTGCTGGTCTGTGCTGCAGCTGTGGTTAAGGATGCAATCATTTCTCCTTTAGTCGGGTGGCATTCCCCAGTCCTTTGGCTTGGTACATCTCAGCCAACTGGCTCCTTGCCAGCTTGTCATAATCCTCTGCTGACATCATTGCCAGCTCTCCCTGATTAAGCTAACAAAAAGTAAATAGAACTACTGTGACATGAAATTCTGAATGTCCACTGTGTGGCTGCTTTAGAGTACAAACACCTTCTTTAGTGACCATGTTTACAGGCTATAGAAGGTCAATATCCACACCACTGTTCACGCATATGTGATGTGGTGATCCCACCAACATGTGATGACCCACCACCTCTGGGCCAGTAATCAAGGAGCCTCAATCCTCACCAATGGCACCTGCGGGGAATGTTCACTGGGAGGATAACAGGTACAAACCCAGTATTTTCAGATGCAGCTCTCTGCATCAAGTGCAATCAAGAACAATTTCCCTTAAGAGTACACAGAAAACACAGTCAGTCCAGGGCTGAAGGCCTCCAGTATCTTTTCTGTAAAAGTGCTTCACATGACACGCACACACTCTTGGAGATTTGATTTACACATACACACACACACACACACACACACACACACACACACACACACACACACACACACACACACACACAGACACACACACACACACACACACACCTTGGAAAGGTTGCCAGAGGTTTGCTAGCTATGCCCCCTTCTGCCCAGACTATAAAGGTAGTTACCATGGCCATCAGACACTCCTACCAGCTACCTTAAGGCCCTTACAAGCATACCCAATACCAACTTAGAAAAGGTCCACACCATAAGCTCATAGGTGTATACTGGGCTAATAGCCCTGGAGCCTATACAAGCCTAGCTCATAGAAGTACCAAAAACACGAAAAGGCCACCCAGACCACTGTAGCTCGAGCAGAAACGGAGCAAAGAAACTACCTTCCACAGATACCAATAATCCAGAGATCCACACCTCGATCAGGATAAACACAGGTTTATTGCAGCTAGAAAAGGAATCACAGGTTAAGCGCTTTCATCCACACAAAGCAGACTTCTTCAGAACCAATTAATGCAGTTAACTAAGTGCATTTATAAAGCAGATTTGGCGCCAAAAAACAATTAATATGCTTAATTACATACTTAATGTCTTAAAAAACATCACATACACTCACAAAAACATGTATAAGCCTAATTTAAAATGCCAACTATTGTGCATAGTAAGACAAAAAACATATTAAAATGTATTAAAATGTACAACATATGTACAAAACATATGTGAAGTACATGTAATAAAACATGTATAAAAAACATCATCATTCCTATCCTGAACTTGGATACTGAAAATGAAAATGTGCTGTGTCTACGTAAAGAATAATCATAGTTGTAAGTCTAACCCCGGTCCAAAAGGAGAAAGGGTTTGATACTAATGCTTTCATTTAAACCCGGCCAAGAGGTGGCATCACACAATATCTGCCACTTGGTCTCTAAACACGACAGTCCTACCTTCCAATTACCCCCATATTCATTCACCTCAATTTGATCAATAATTTTAAACGTAAAACTATGGTGGGGTCCTTTTTCACTAATATGCTTACTTAATGCGTTCTTTGTATCTACTTTGTTGATTTTATATACGTGCTCATATATACGGGTCTTAAGCTTCCTTTCCATCTTACCAATATAGTAAGCTTGGCAACAAGAACAGGAAGCCAAGTAAACCACCCGCATAGAATTACAATTTCCTTTTTTACCATAGCATCTAGTTCTATTATAGTTATCCAATTTTGTGATCTTATTAATATTAATGTATTGACAATACTTACATCTACCACATTTACTAGTGTGTTCATCTTTGTTGCCCCTAACCTGTTTTTTCAGCTTTCCACCTTCAATAATTCTCTTGAGATTCACCGAGGTTTTAAATACACTAACAGGATGGTCACCTAACACCATGGCAATGTTGTCAGAACTCATAAAAACCCCAATGCCTTTTCAAAATCTCCTTAACTAGATTGGAATACGGGTTGAACATAATAACACACACATTCCTTCTGTTATTTGAAGCTTCCTTTGGAGTGTTCTTACCAACAAAGGTACTGCCCAATAATGGAACAAACCTGTCACCCCATAATCTGATCACATATTCAGTAACATCCTCCACCATGGCAGCAGGATATCCTCTGGCCAAAAACATCTCAGCTACTGTTCCCATTTGATCTTCCATGTCCCGTCTAGTGGAACACATTCTAGCAACTCGGATGCATTGCCCTTTAAGTACATTCTTAAAGATGTGGGGGGGATGACTACTGCCAAACTGTATATAATCATTAGAAAAGGTGGATTTCCTGTAAATTTTGGACTTAAATCCTTCATTGGTGCTACTAATATATGTGTCCAAATAAGGGATTCCTAATTTCTCCATTTTGTAAGTGAACCTTAAAAAGCTAGTGGTGCTATTTAAGTAGGAGATGAAGCTGGGTATGTCTTCTACAGGTCCCTTCCAAACAATAAAAAGATCATCCAGAAAACGTGTGTATAAAGCAATATGTTTAAAGTATTCACTAGACATGACGAAAACCTCCTCCCACTCAAGCATGACGAGGTTCGCAAAAATGGGGGCACAAGAGGCCCCCATAGCAACTCCTCTAATTTGTTTGAAATATTCTCCCTGAAACTGTATATAGTTGTGTGAGAAAACCAATCCCATCATGTCAAGTATCAAACATATTTTATCCCATGTAAGATTAGAATGTTTTTTCAAACTGTTTTCAAAATATTCAAGACCAATAGTGTTGGGAATACACGAAAACAGTTCCTGGACATCTATAGTCAAAAAAATCAAATTGGGGGACCATATATCCTGTTTTAATTTACTTAAAAAGTCCCATGAGTCCTTTGTTAAATGTGGGACGTTATAGTATACATGTTTGCACCAATGGTCTATAGCGACCCCTATATTGAATGTTTTCGATTTTGAACCGGATATGATGGGTCTAAAGGGGGGGGTTTTGACACTTTTGTGTATTTTGGGAATACCGACTATTCTAGCCATCACAGGATACTCAGTTCTAATAAATTCGTATACTTCATTCGTAATACGGTTATCAAGTAGATATTCCTCAATATAGAGAAGTGCTCATAGAAGTGCCTTGGCATCATGCCACCTGATGTTACTTCCCAGTGCCACTATCAAGTAGAGCTACTAGAGTGATCCCTGGGGCTCCATACCTCCACAGGAATAGCAGGACCAAAATTCTTAAGAACACACTTTATTCCAAACACAAAGAAAGTTAAACACTTTCGTCTCCCTCACCAAAACAGAGACTTCTTCAGAACGAAGTTATTATTCCCATAACCACCTCTTATGTAATAGGTGCCATTTACATTCTAGTTAATTAATTAGACAATTTACAAATTAAAAATTCTGTAATTAAAATGATACACACCACTCCAAAAACTGACAACTTAAAACATTTATGTTAAAAGTATAAAATGTTAAAGCTTTATGAAAAATACTATATTGCATCCAGAGCTCTCTTTTTTAACACTGGAGCCAAATGAATGTTCTCATTAATACCTGGTGGTGTGTTAAAGTTTAATTTTTTTATCCTCAAAAGTTCTCTTAACTCCAACCGGAGCTCCCATCACCCACCTCAGGCATTTAATGGTACTTATTCTAAGATCCCAGATTTAAATCTAGTAAAGTCCTAACACTGTAAGGAGTGTTTATACAGTGATTTTTTTTACAGTACCCTTTGATATTATATACAGATGTTCATAGATCCTTGTTCTAAGCTTTCTGTCTTACCTATATAATAACTGCCACAAGTTTGGCAAATTGAAATGTAAACTATACCCTTGCTGTTACAATTTCCTTTGTGCAAATTAACTTTGTATCCATTTTCCTTTAATACTATATTATTCAATTCACGTACGTAGGGGCATTGCCTGCATGTCCCACACTTGGTAGTACCTTTATCAAGTAGACAAATAATTTTGACAGCGTATTCAAATATTGATTTTAAATTCCTCCCCATCTTGTAAACAAGGTTCATCTCATTCCCTAGAATTTTTAGGACATCAGAATTGCCCTTAAAAATTGTCCAATTTCTAGGTATAATTTCTCTTACCTTCTTTTCCCCTACACCAAATAGTATTACCATACTGTCACTATGTTGAGAATTGTTCTTTGTCTTATTTATAGTGTATAGCTCAGGTTTGAGCCTTCCCCCCTCCCTTTTAGGTAATAATCATATTTCTACAGACAACAATGGTATTTTTAATTCATACAGTGGCTTTAGCATTTTTAACTACACTTCTTTAGAAATTGATGAGACTTTTTTTTTTACATTATTTACTAAAGGATTTAAATTTGTACTTTCATTTAAGGTAAGCACAGTGAATACTATTATTGAACTCAAGTTATTCACGCAGAAGTTTAATGTTAAATTAATGTTTAAAGAATATATTGCTGAAAGAGATTTCCACACAACTAACAAGAAGCTTAAAAGGAAGAGTTGCTTTAACCCTCCCTTCAACCTATGATTCAGGCTTTCAAGAAATTGTGCACAGCTGAACTGCACTCAACATTCTCTAATAAACAATATACTAAGACCAAAAAAATCATTTAATTTAAGAAGATACGAACATGATTTAATGCAAAATTTAAGAAGTAATGACACCGTCAGGATTATGAAGCCTGACAAGGGTCGTGGACTTGTTATTTTTGACAAGGTAGACTGTGCAAATTCTCTTTCCCACTTATTTGCAGATGAGTTTAAAATATCAAACTTCCTCAGGAAATGAGGTTATAGAAAAATATATTTTCTTATAGAGGATGCACTTATGCAAGGGGTTATCTCAGAAGAACATTACAACTTTCTAAGAGTAGAACACTAGTTTATTCTAGTTGCATTTGGAATACTGAAAATTCATAAGAATTTAGAAGAACCACCATCTAGGATCAACATTTCAGCTAGTGGGAGTTCAACATACCCCCTAGGTGTCTTTATTGACAGGTTATTCAAAGGGGTACTTCATCCTGTGCATTATTTATTTAAAGATTCCTGGGATTTTTTGACTGAAATCACCCAGATGTGGTATTCTAGTGACTGCTGTTTTTCTACAGTCGATGTAGTGGACTTATTTACATCCATTCGACATGAAGAGGGCCTTGAACTATTTTATGAGGCAGCAAGAACTTTGACAAATTGAATGAAACATTGCTAAATTTTGTCATGATGGGGATGGAATTTATTCTCAAAAATAATTTCTTTACTTTTGAAGGTGAATATTACAAATATTTGAAAGGTGTGGCAATAGGGGCAAATTGTGCCCCATTATATGCCGACATGGTCCTATACGTGTGGGAAGGTAAACATGTATTTAAATATGTAAACTTAAAACAGCACACCACTGAATACACCAGATGAATGCTACCTGTCACCCAGTTTAAAAAGCACTTAAAAGTAAAATCAAGTTGGAGGTTGCAGGAGCAAAACAGGTCCAAAAAATGAAGAGTATCTCAAGACCAACTATGTAAAAAGAATGAATATTTATTTGAAGATGAGTGCTTTCACTATTAACACAGCTTATTCAGATCTAAGTTAACTTAACTTAGATCTGAAGAAGCTGTAATAACAGTGAAAGCGCTCATCTTCAAATAAATATTCATTCTTCTTATATAGCTGGTCTTGAGATACTCTTCATTTTTTGGACCTGTTTTGCTCCTGCAACCTCCAACTTGATTTTACTTTTATGTATTTAAATATGAATTCCATACAAAATGGTTTACATATCTATGATTTTTGGATGATGTGTTTATCATATAGAAGGAGTCAGATAACTAACCTGTAGCATTTGTAGAGAACCTGAACAATATATGTATGAATTTTAAATTTACTTTTACATCCTCTGACACAACCATTAACTGCCTGGACGTAGAAAACTCAAAGAGGCAGCAGGTTGTTTTACTTCAAAGATATTCAGGAAACACACATGTTTTAATGATTACTTAGATTACAAAAGCTGTCATCCTAAATTCAACAAGCGTAACATTTTTAAGGGGCAACTTGTCAGGGCAGCACGCATGTGTTCATACACCAACAGTTTCCACCAAGAGATGGAAATTATTACTAACATGTTTAAAAACAAAGGTTACTCCAGTAAAGTATTAGAACCCATAAGGGCTCAAATTTTGGATGGGTGGAGATCTAAATTCAAGCCTCTGTTAGGTGAAACTAATCTTGGTGGTACTATAAACAAGACAAAGAACAATTCTCAACACAGTGACGGCATGGTACTACCATTTGGTGTAGGGGAAAAGAAGGTAAGAGAAATTATATCTAGAAATTGGACAATTTTTAAGGGCCATTCTGATGTCCTAAAAATTCTAGGGAATGAGCCAAACTTTGTTTACAAGATGGGGAGAAATTTAAAATCAATATTTGAATACCTGTCAAAATTATTTGTCTACTTGATAAAGGTACTACCAAGTGCGGGACATGCAGGCAATGCCCCTACATACTTGAATCAAATAATATAGTATTGAAGGAAAACAGATACAAGGTTAATTTGCACAAAGGAAATTGTAACAGCAAGGGTATAGCTTATATTTCAATTTGCCAAACCTGTGGCAGTTATTATATAGGTAAGACAGAAAGAAAAATTAGAACAAGGATCTATGAACATCTGTACACAATATCAAAGGGTAAGGTGAGTAATTCACTGTATAAACACTCCTTACAGTGTCAGGACTTCAGATTTTAATTTGGGATCTTAGAACAAGTTCCATTAAATGCCCGAGGTGGGTGATGGGAGCTCCGGTTGGAGTTAAGATAACTTTTTTTGATAATAAAATTAAACTCTAACACACCACCAGGTATTAATAAAAACATTTGTTTAACTCCAGTGTTAAAAAAGAGAGCCCTGGATATAATACAGTATTTTTCTTAAAGCTTTAACATTTTATACTTTTAACATAAATGTTATAAGTTGTCAGTTTTTGGAGCGGTGTGGATCACTTTAATTACAGAATTTTTAATTTGTAAATTGTCTAATTAATTAACTTAGTTCTGAAGAAGTCTCTGTTTTGGTGAGGGAAACAAAAAAGCACTTAACTATCGTATTTGGATTAAAGTGTTTTCATAAGAATTTTGGTCCTGTTATTTCTCTGGAGGTATGGAGCTTATGGCGTGGACACAGTGAATTACTTTTCTAAGTTAATTTTGATCAAATGTATTGGCAATTTCATCTGTGTGGTTCTGTTTTACAAATGTATCCAATATACTGAGTGAAATTAGTATTAATACAAATGGTAGTTTGACCAAGCACAAGGCTATTAGGAGTGGCCCACAGAGTATCACCAAATAAATATGCAAATACTCTCAAAACTTAAATATTTCTACAAAGATCAGCTGCAATGAAAGGTTTAAATATATTTAATAGTAAATAATAAAATAACAAGACAATACTAAATATCTATTTATAGTGACACCAGAGTTCAAAATCACAGGAAATATTTAAAATAACATTGAAGGACCTGCAGACAAATAAAGAAATACAGTATTTAAACTAAGCTTCACTATATTTCTGACTAAATATAAGAGAATCAATATTCTCTACTTTTTTAATAGAGCAAGATAGATAATGTGGTAAATGGCCTTCTTGTTTTCAGGCACAAGACAGAGTACAGAATGCTCAGTCTCACTAAAAGGCTTTTCAAAATAATATCTAAAATATTACCTCTGGGATAGCTTGCAGAATGACATCACTTCTGGTCATCTGACTTCCCGTTCCCATGCAAACCCCCATGTCTGAACATCTACCTGTAAAAATGCACACAGAAGGGCTTTTGCTCAGGTCTGTGGCAGGTGCTGGAAGTCATAAAACAATTGCATACCTCCAGACTTCAGGAAGCTTCCTAGTACAGACTTTGTGTCTCTGGCTTCATTGAAACTTGTGAGATAGCATCTTTAAGGCCTAGCCCATAAAGTGATTTAATTTCAGATATATGTTTAAGTTTGCTGGACTGAGGTTAACCTCATGTCTTCCAGTTTCCTCTGTTAAAACATATATATTTGAACAGTTACAATAGTGCATGCACATTTCTGCTATCTCCAGTAAGGCACACTGTGTATGCATTTCAAATACAAGCACTTTTCAAATACCTTTTCAGCGCAAATGCCTGTAAAAATCAGTCTGATATACACATAATATACAGTTCTAATACATTTGAAATACAAGCATCTTGTATAAATCAATTTGATATTCACAAATGACATAAAATTATTTACAAAATTCCAGCTAGCTGTTTTGGCAGTATCTCTTATTGTCACACTGAATGTGTTTCTCAGAGTGAGATGAAGGGAGTTCCAAATTTTGGTCAGCAAAGAGGAGAACAAAGAGTCACCAGCTGAGATGCTAGCTGTTGCAACAGTTAATAACATTTTGTCCATGGATCTCAGCTGTCTACTTAGGTTATAAAACTGGAGAATATTTGTCAAAACTAGGGCACTTGTCTGGATAATAGATGAGTTTATAGGAAGTGACTATCTGGGAAAGTGCAAGGCAATGCCTTAGTTCTAACTACTGAATTTTTTTAAGGGCAAACAATGATGTGTTCTACAATGATGATTAATGGGGAAGTTTGACACCTTATTATAACACTGTTCTCAGAGTGAGAATTGTATGGCTTGTAGATTAATCAAGATGAGACCGGAGTAAAGTAGTATAAAGATGAAAAGGAGCTAAGTAATACCTTTTCTGACATTATCTGTGAGGTATTTTTTGACTCTACAGAGAGTACATAGTTTTTAATGTGGGTTATAACTGTTTGTTTTATGTAATGATCACATTTTAAACTTTCAACAGTAGTGACTCTTAGAAGCTATGTTTGTCTTATTTGTTCTATATTGGTGTTGCTATGGTAGGTGATATTGAAATTATTTTTTGTTAGTTGAATGTTTTGGGGTAAATAGGATAATTATCTTAGGGTTAAGGAGTAACTGAGTGTCAGACAGCCAAACTTCTATGATAGAGAAAGACTCTTGGGTGAGTTTTAATTTTTACATTTTTTAGCAGGACATTGCTGAATCATCTCCATGCTATATGATGGTAGTGGCTTGTTTACAAAGTAGGTGGAGATCATTAATGAATATCTTAAACAAAAGGGGACCTAAATGGATCACTGAGAGACAAAAAAAAAAAAAAAACCAAGAAAAAACAGCCACAAGGTACCAAAATGAGACCAATAACCAAATGCAAGGTACCAATAGCCCAGAAGCTAGCCAGAAGCCTTTTAAAACCAATTTAATATGAGCACAAAACACAAAGTAAACACATAAACGCAGACACTTAAAATAAAGCGTTTTCATTTCAAACACTTCATCAGATGTGGTTCTAAGGTAAATTGTCAGGTTAAATATCTTGCTAGTGAACAGATTGACCAATAAAAACATTCAGTAAAATGATTCAATAAAATGACTCATGAATACTCATAAATATTAATGAATAAAGAAAATTTAAAATGGAAACCAATATAGTAGGCACTTTAGAACCTATAAAAACCTGTATAAAACACTTGATTTAAAGTTATTACATATTTAATTTAAGTGAGGACCATTTTTAACAAAATTATAACATTAAGTTAAAGAAGGGAAAACCACCCCCATAGTGCCTTTTTTAGGCAAGGCTCAAATTCTAAACCTACCACCCTAGAACACAAAAAAGAAAATAAACTAAGGGTAATGCTGCTCAATGCCAGAAGTCTAAACCTCAAGATGCACGCACTCGAAGCCCTTCTCAGTATGGAGAACATCGATGTCTGTGCTGTGACTGAAACCTGGTTCAAGGCTCCTGAGAGCACCCCGGCACTATCAGGTTTTACCTCATATCATGCGTTCCGGCCCCAAAACCCGGACCACACAAAGAAAGGAGGGGGGTATCCATATTCATCAAGGATACCCACACCTCCAGGTTGGTGGCAACGTACGAAGCATCGGAGACCATCCAGGTGCAATTAACCGTAGGAAAGACTGCTCTGCAATTTGTAGCATGTTACAGGCCACCCTCTCAAACTCAGGAACCTCACACAGCTTTCCTGAAAACACTCGAGGGGATAAATGTATCTCCAAACACCATCATATTAGGTGATTTCAACTACCCGAATATAGACTGGGATCATTACTCAAGCCCCAACACTCTAGCCCAAAGGTTCCTAGAGTTCATAAACTCAAATGCCATGGAACAACTAGTCACCATCCCCACAAGAGGAGAAAACATACTAGATCTCATCATCACGAACATGGGGACACAGTGTTCAGCACCAGAGGTGTACCCCTCATTGGTGAGATCAGATCATAAACTAATCTCACTGGAAGTCCACATCCCGCCCCCACCCCAGATAAAAAAGACCACAGTGAAAAAGCCAACTTCACACTTCTTAAGACTGGTGTGGTTTCCTTCAAGGCCCCCGAGCCAGCGGAAACCATTACCCAAACAGCTGAATCACTTACAAATGCCTTCTATCAGCACCTCCAGGACTGCATGGATCAGGCAATCCCAAACAAAACAAAGATTCTTTGCACCAAAGGCAAGCGCCCAGTCTGGTGGACCCCAGCCATTAACAAGCTCTACAATAAAAGGAGAAAGCTACTACAAGATAGAGCAAAATCCTTAAAAGGGAAGACACCCTTGATCACTATAAGTAAAAAACTACGATCGCTCATAAAATCATCCAAGGCAAATTTTGAAAGAAAAGTCGCTAAGGACTCAAAAGACAATCATAAGGCATTTTTTAGCTATGTTAGAAACCTGGGAGGAAACTCCCAGATATGCTAAGAATTAGTTCAAAATGATGTAAAAATCACTGAACCAACAGACATTGCCAACATACTGGCTGACAGGTTCAGTGCTAATTTCTCCCCCCCCCCCCCCCAAAAGGAGAGATATCTATCCCAGCGGATTGTAGCCTCCCACACATCTCAAATGCTCAGGTGAAAACTGCTCTCTCCAAGGCAAAACCCACAGCATCAATGGGATCAGATGGTGTCCCCGGTTGTGTGCTCCACGAACTCAATGAGAAATTAAACCCGCTGTTAGGGCAGCTGTTTAATCTTAGCCTCATCTCAGGATACGTACCCAAGGAGTGGCATACGGCAACTGTGGTCCCACTTCACAAAGGCGGTGCCTCCACTGACCTGGAAATTACCGCCCCATCAGCTTGACAAGCCTAGTCTGCAAAGCTATGGAGAGGATCATAATGGAACTCATAAATAAAGACATAGGGGACTTACAGACATTGGATCCAACCCAGTTTGGCTTTGTCAAGGGCAGATCATGCCTTTTAAACTTGGTTGATTTTTTTGAAACAGTCACCAAGGCCATTGATGAGGGCAAGGCAGTCCGCACAGCTTACCTTGACCTTGCAAAAGCTTTTGACACAATACCCCACTCGGGTATCATAGAAAAACTCACCAACTTAAATGTAAACCCATACATCACAAGATGGGTTGCAAACTGGCTAAGTGACAGAACCCACAGGGTCAGAGTGTCTGGCGCCATGTCAGACTCCAAGCCGGTCACAAGTGGTGTCCCACAAGGCTCAGTCCTGGGCCCCCTCTTGTTCGGCATCTACTTTTTTAGAAGTACAGGCAAAACCAGGAGGATTATGGCTGACAAAGTTTGCAGATGACTGCAAATTGGGCGCCATAGTTGAAAACACATCAGACACAGATATCCTCCAGAAGGGTCTCATAGAAACAGATAACTGGTGCCAAAGCCATGGCCTAAAGTTAAACGCCAAAAAATGCATAGTCATACCCTTCGGGAAAAACAAGGTTACCCCTAGCTACCATATAGATGGCAATCCACTAAGCACAGAAGAGGTTATCAGGGTTCTGGGGACCCAGGTTGACAGTAACCTTTCATTTGACCCCACGTTGCCAAGGTAGTTAGGAAAACCTTCTACATTGCCCACCTGATCATGAAGGGATTCACATCTAGAACAAGGGAGGTCATTGTTCCCCTGTACTCATCACTCATCATACCAATGATTGAGTACAATGCCCCATTCGGAATGTATCTTAACCGACACCTGCAGCAATTGGAAAGGCCCCAAAAGTTCCTCACCAAAAGGATAAAGGGTCTCAAAAATATGTCTTATGCTGCCAGACTGAAGGAACTCCAGCTCTATTCAGTCGCATACCATCTGCTCAGAGGTGACCTGTGCCTAACGTACAAGGCCATGTCTAACCCGGAACTGATGGACATGCCCCACCTCAAAAAATCTAAATCCATAAGAAATACAAGAGGAAGAGACTTAAACCTTAACACAGTTATAAATAGGACGTGCTGGAGGGACAGATTCATCACCCAGAGACTCCCTATGCTGTGGAACAAAATCCCGGTACATGTGAGGCAGAACACCTCGCTGGCCCTGTTCAAGAGAAATCTTGATCAATGGATGGGAGATCCCAGGTTTACCCCGGGGATCACCTCAGTTTCACTGCTGGACAGAGGCACGGTAAACTAATGGGCATAGTACCTTTCAAACTTAAGGGGTGGTGAAAGCCACATAACTTTGGGCTAGGCTTATAAATGCCCTAGGGCATATAGCCTAGTATAAACCTATGAACCTATGAACCTAAGAAATAAATTAAACACCAGCTTAGAAATGAATGTAAAACAATACTTTGTCTCCCTCTAGTGGTCAAATTTGAAAATTGTGAGCCTGATACAATAAATACTGTTAGAATCTATCAAAAACATATAAAAACATGCAAAACATTTTTATTTTATTTTATAACTTTGCTGCCCTTAATTTTAAAAGGGGTATAATGGAAGTGATCTCATTCAAGCCTGGAGGAGAGGTGGCTTGTAATGTATCTGCCACCAAAGTTCTTTATATTCTATTATCTTCCCATTGTCCCCCTCTAGCTTCTTTTTTAATGCCTTCTAAAACAAAAAATGTATAACTAGAATTGACCCAGGTTAATGAATGTTTAAAAAGGGCGTTAGTTTCCTTTCTGTTCTGTATGTCGTAGTGGTGTTCGTATAGCCTCCTTTTTAATTTATGTTCGGTTTTACCTATGTAAAAGGAGTGACATACCTCACACAATGCTAAATAAATAAGTCCATTTGATTCATAGTTAAAATAGTCATTACTAGTTAAAATTACATTTCTACTATTTAAAATTATTTCTTCCTTATTGATTATATATCTGCATTGTGAACACTGTCCAAATTTGTAAGTGCCCAACTTCTTTCTAACATTTAACTGTTTTCTATCATTTTGTAGTGCATTTTTCAAGTTTGAGAATGGGGTTGTATTTATCTCTCCTACCTTCCTGCACCTGTTTTATAACATCTTCCAACAAATTATTTGGGTAACCTCTTGCAGAAAACAATCCTCTAAGAAAGTTACATTCCTTCATAAACTCTTTTGTATCAGAGGTCATTCGACATGCCCTTACATACTGACCTTTCACAATGTTTTTCTTGTAGCGATAGGGATATGCACTGTTATAATGCAAGTATGAATTAGTGAAGATGCTTTTCCTATGTACCCTTGAGTTAAACATGTTGTTTCCTTTATAAATTTCAATGTCCAAATATTGTAATCTTTCATTAGAAACATCATTGTTGAACTTAAGAAATGAGGTAGTTTTGTTTAAGAAATCAACAAATTCCTGTATTTTGTTCTTATCATCTACCCAAAAGACAGAGATGTCATCCAGGAACCTCCTATAAAAATTCCAACAGTTCTTGTAAATAGACTCTATAACATATTTTCCTCCCATTTAGCAAGGATTAGGTTGGCATAGATGGGTTTGGTGGTACAATTCCCCTTTGAAATAAATGAAATTGTATTTTAGAACTAACTCCATCAAATTGAGGCAAACCAACCTATCATTCTGAAACATTTCAACCTCCTCACAGAAGATTCCTTTGACATGGGGCATGCTTGTGAATAGATCAATAACATCAATCGTAATAAAAGTGAACTCTTCCTTAAATAAACCTCCATTGACATCCCTTAACAGATCTCAGGAATCTTTTAAAATGTTTTTTCTTTTCAACCATATATTATTTAGTTTCAAATCCACAAACTTAGCTAGTGGCAAGGTTTTGGACCCATCAGCTGAGACAATAGGTCTCAGTGGAGGGTCCATTTCATTTTCGTGTATCTTTGGTATTCTGATGATCGTAGGGATCTTAGGTTTGTCCACTTTCAAATAATTGTAGGTGTTAGCATCTATTAGACCCACCGACAGCATATCTAGAAGGGCTCGATCTATTCTACTGTATGAGATGTAGATTTCATTTCTCAAAACACTTTCATATTTATCTGTAGCCATTAAAATTTCATACATTTTGCCCTCATATATTAGGTTGTCCATCAGTACTGTATTTATCTGGTTTCATCACCCTTATATTATTATTCAGTCTAAGCTCATCCAGTACTGCTCTTTCACTTGTACTAATATTATTTTTATATCTAAGTTTTGGGATGGCTTTTCTGATTTTGTTTTCTAAAATGCATTCAGCATTTTTAATCTGGGGATGTAAAGAGGGTTGAATGTACTTTTCCTCCTAATTGGTTTGTTGGTGTTGTTATCCTGAGTGAAAATTAGTCCGAAGTTGACTTTCCTAGTGAATAATTTCACATCAATTAAGGTTTTAGTTAAGTCCCATTTTCTCAAGAGTATAAATTTCAAACCTTTTGGTAACAGGCTAAAATGTTCATGTTGTAAATCAATCTGGCTGAAATTATAGATACTGTAACTATTTTTTGAAAATTTGAATTTATTGGTTTCATCTTGCCAAATAAGGTCATTTTTTTTCTTCTTCTAAGACATGGTGGGGTGTATCAGCACAATCTAATACCTTCCCCTCCCCACTTCTTCCCCCTCTCTGAAAATTCTGCTGTGGGTAAACATTGCCATTCCTTTTTCTAATACTTTCGGACCTTTTTAAAGGTTCTTCATCACCAAAATGGTCTAATTCATTTACCTGTTCACCTACCTGTGTGCTATTTTCTACATTTTCATCCACCATGTTACTCAAATTCCACTCATAGTCCCTTCCAAGGTCAGCTCTATTATGCACTTTTGGCTTAGGATAGCTGATGTTATTTTTATATTCATATATGTCTCTCTCAAATTGTTTTATTTTTCTCCTAACTAACTCTTCACATTTGGAATCAACATCATCCCTAATGAAAAAGTATTTTTTTTCACTAGGTACAGTAAAAAGTAGGTCATTTTTTATTGGTTCATTTAATGTTTCTATCTCCTTGTTAATAATTTCCTTCTGTCTGTCATTGTCTTTAACCATAGCCTTTAAAACATTCAAACTACATCTGTTAAAAATTTCTAAAAAAATCCTTATGATATAAACTATCAGGTACCACATTGTTTGGGTATTTATAGACCCTTAAACCTTTAGGAACAATTTCTTCAACTATACACTGTTTCAGATATGAATATCCAATATCAGGTGTTCTGTATTTTAACAAAAGCTTAGACATTATAGCTAATTTTACTTTATAAGAATCATTCACTTGTAAATTAATTCCTGCATTCTCACCATTATTGTCCTTAAACTTGGCAGAATAACTCACTTGCAGCCAGTTCTTTAACTCCACATTTCCAGAGTTCAAAACAGCATCAAAAGTCCTAGGGTTTTGTCCTACCCCCAAGGGTGAGTCCTCGCTGTTAGTAGGAACCAATTCACCTCTCAGAATAGCTGGGATCTGCAGGAATTCATTATTATTAGCTCCTTTTTATTTACTGTTTACTAGAATGTACGTTTTGCTTAAATCCACATTATTTCTGGCATTTCCGTGCTCTTTGGATGCATTCTGCCTGTGGGCTTCCTGGTTCTGCCCTCTTGTCAATCCTGACATCATTTCCACCATTGGTAGGCTTAGAGGGGTGAGTAAATCAATCAATTGTGATAGATGACCAATCAGCTTTCTCGTTTGTCCATCATCATTTCCACCCCTCCCTTCTCTCTCTCTGTGCTGGTTTCACTGTCGATGGCCAAAGCAAACCAAAAAAACAGCAACAAGGTACCAAAATTAGACCAATAACTAAATCCAAGGAAATTGTACCATCAAGTTAGAGGTATAGTGATGGGTGTTAAATGGGAGGAAAAATATGTTATAGACTCTATTTACAAGAACTGTTGGAATTTTTATAGGAGGTTCCTGGATGACATCTCTGTCTTTTGGGTAGATAATAAGAACAAAATACAGGAATTTGTTGATTTCTTAAACAAAACTACCTCATTTCTTAAGTTCAACAATGATGTTTCTAATGAAAGATTACAATATTTGGACATTGAAATTTATAAAGGAAACAACATGTTTAACTCAAGGGTACATAGGAAAAGCATCTTCACTAATTCATACTTGCATTATAACAGTGCATATCCCTATCGCTACAAGAAAAACATTGTGAAGGGACAGTATGTAAGGGCATGTCGAATGACCTCTGATACAAAAGAGTTTATGAAGGAATGTAACTTTCTTAGAGGATTGTTTTCTGCAAGAGGTTACCCAAATGATTTGTTGGAAGATGTTATCAAACAGGTGCAGGAAGGTAGGAGTAATAAATACAAACCCATCCTGGGACAACCACTTGTGGACAACACTAGGAATGACCCCCGCAAATGGATGAATACAGTAAAACAATGGTGTTGGAATACAATGCTAGCAGTACTATAGTAAGGAACATCATTAGAGGTGAGTGGGAAAAATTGGTTAGTCTCACGGAACTGGAAAAAATATCCAACATGGAACTGAAATTTGGGTATAAAAATTCTCAAAACTTGAAAAATGCCCTAGAAAATGATAGAAAACAGTTAAATGTTAGAAAGAAGTTGGACACTTACAAATTTGGACAGTGTTCACAATGCAGATATATAATCAATAAGGAAGAAATAATTTTAAATAGTAGAAATGTAATTTTAACTAGTAATGACTATTTTAACTGTGAATCAAATGGGCTTATTTATTTAGCATTGTGTGAGGTATGTCACTCCTTTTACATAGGTAAAACCGAACATAAATTAAAAAGGAGGCTATACGAACACCACTACGACATACAGAACAGAAAGGAAACTAACGCCCTTTTTAAACATTCATTAACCTGGGTCAATTCTAGTTATACATTTTTTGTTTTAGAAGGCATTAAAAAAGAAGCTAGAGGGGGACAATGGGGAAGAGAATAGAATATAAAGAACTTTGGTGGCAGATACATTACAAGCCACCTCTCCTCCAGGCTTGAATGAGAGCACTTCCATTATACCCCTTTTAAAATTAAGGGCAGCAAAGTTATAAAATAAAATAAAAATCTTTTGCATGTTTTTATATGTTTTTAATAGATTCTAACAGTATTTATTGTATCAGGCTCACAATTTACAAATTTGCCCACTAGAGGGAGACAAAGTATTGTTTGACATTCATTTCTAAGCTGGTGTTTATTTCTTATGGCGCTTTTAATTTTCCCTTCAACTTAATGTTATAATTCTGTTCAAAATAGTCCTCACTTGAATTAAATATGTAATAACTTTTAATCAATTGTTTTATACAGGTTTTTATAGGTTCTAAAGTGCCTACTATATTGGTTTCAATTTTAACTTTTCTTTATTCATTAATATTTATGAGTATTCATGAGTCATTTTATTGAATCATTTTATTGAATGTTTTTATTGGTCAATCTGTTCACTAGCAATATATTTAACCTGACAATTTACCTTAGAACCACATCTGATGAAGTGTTTGAAACAAAAACGCTGTATTTTAAGTATCTGTGTTTATGTGTTTACTTTGTGTTTTGTGCGCATATTAAATTGGATTTAAAAGGCTTCCGGCTGGCTTCTGGTCCATTGGTATACTTGAGAGACACCCACTCTAATGGGAAGGAAAGAGGAAATGTCATTTTGCCATTTTACCTGTTGCCTACTTGAGAGGTAGCCGGAGAACCAGGATAGTGACATTTCATGTATTATTAGGCAAACTAGTTTTTGAAGCAGTTTCTGGTGGGATACCATGTCGAAAGCTTTGTATAAATCTAAGAGAAGTGCTGAGGCTAAGCTGATGGAGTTCTGATATTGGTTAACAGATTTTATAAAACTCAGGACAGCTACACATGTACAATGAAAAGGATGGAAACCATGCTTTGTAAGGGAAAGGAGGCCGTTGTCAGTGGAAAAGCTGGATAGTTGAGACCGGCTACACCTCTTCAAAATTTGTAAGAGTGGAGACAATATGGCTGCAGGCCTGATGTTTGAGAGCTTATTTGAGTTTCCACCTTTATGGAGAGTGCGAATGTGGCACCTTTTCCATAGGTTGGGACATAACTTTCAGTGATGGAATGGCTGATAAGGATTAAGACAGGAGAAGCTAGGGCACTGGCAGCAATTTTTAAGTACTCAGCTGATATGTTTTCAGGGGTAAGGGTGGTAGGTTTAAGCTTAGTAGTAGTTTTTTTTTTATTGTAGAAAATGAGACGGCTTTGAGTGTGAGTGTTTTGGAGGATAACAAGACAGGAGAGGGTTTTATGTCTGCCTGTGCTGAGGGTTTAATAAGAAAGGCTACTGTTTGGATGAAGTGAGTTTTGAATTCACTGGCTATGCAGTAGATACAGTTAGATGAAGTAGGTATAGGTTGTGTTGGTGTACTGGGATTTAGCAGCTGATTGATTCCAGTCCAGAAAGCTTTGGGGTTGGTATAATTTGTTGGCCAGTATATTAATACAGTAATTTTATTTTTACTAGTTTTGATTTGAATTTTGGTGGAGTTTCTAAGATGTTTATATTACTGATGGGCAGTTATGATTTTAACTTGCTTCAATTTGTTTTCTATGGTATGTATCTCTCTCTTTCATGAGCAATTTACTACTTTTTGAAAGCAAAGCTTCTGGATTCAATTTAATTATTTTGGTTCTTGTTGGAGTAGCTTATTTAGTATATTAAGAAAAACTGAGAACAGAGCTTCATCAAGTACAAGGGTCTGAACAGCCCAACAGCTGGCTGTATTTAGTAGTGCACTGAACTGGTCTGTACTGAAGTTAGAGATGTTAAAAGCAAGGTTATACCAATGCTGTTTTGGGGTAGGTTTATGATGCAGTATTGCGAAGATGGATATGTGATCACTTAAGTTACCAGGTAAGGCACCTGTTGAGAAGCTTTGTTTGGGGCATTACAGAGAATCCAATCTAAGGCAGAGGCTTTACCAGAATTTTTGTTTTACCCTGTGAGAGTTAAAATAAGCTAATGGGAACCTTATAGATTCATGACATCACAGAAGGACTACTAATCTATATTCAGATCTCCTAAAATGATTCTCAAGTGAGATGTTGTTTGATGCCCAAGATAGAGGTTCTTCAGCAGTAACTATGTTATTTCCTGGGGGAAAGTAAGCTCTGAAAATGCAAAGGCATTTGTGAACATTAATTTGCAAGGATGCTAGAATTATTTTAGCACTGAAGAGTGGGGGTGGCCTTACATAAGACCTAGTGGGATTTAAAACATTGTTGTTGATAACAACCACCAGACCATCTTTTATGCATTTTTGTCAAGTCTTAAAGTGTCATAAACGTGGTAAGATTTCTTCATCTTTCAGTTTCTGTTTAAGCTACATTTTTGTGACTAATAGTATAGCTGAAGTGTTGTAGGCTACCCATACAAGCATAACAGTAAGCTTGTTTCTTGTACATCTAAGGTCAGCTTTGTATAGCTGGAGACTGTATGGCTTTGAGGCATGGTTATTTTGTGACATGGCAAGATTGTTATTTTGTTGAGTGGCTGTAGGACCTGGGGTTGGATGGATGTCACCACATGTTTTCAAGTGAAAAGACAGTGGTGTGTGCATGAGGATGTTTAAATTTCAGCTTTGGTGTAAGGGAAGGCTTATCGATTAAGTCATTGTGGATGCACTGCATTGTTGATTATGTTGTTGTTGTGGGTGTAAGACTTTCTTGATTATGTTGCTGGGAGTGTAATATTTTTTTTGATTATGTTACTGTGGGTCTCGATTATGTTGTTGTGGGTGTAATACTCTGTTGATTATGCTGTTGTGGGTGTGATACTTTGTTGAATATCTTGTTGTGGGTGTAAAACCTTTTTGATTATGTTGTGCATGTATTACTTTCTTAATTATGTTGTTGTGGATGTAATATCTTCTTGAGTATCTTTTTGTGGGTGTAATACTTTATTGATTATACTGTTGTGGGTGTAATGCTTTGATGGTTATGTTGCTGTGAATGTAATAATTTGTTGATTATGTTGTTGTAGGTGAAATACTTTATTTTAAAGAGATGAACTGCAGCAGAGGAGAAGAGACAAGGGGTGGTTAATAGGCAGGGATATATAGTGTTTGGGAGATGACTGGGGTGGGTATGAAGAGTTGTGTATAGAGGTAGGCGTTGTTAAAATGTAAGGTAGGCAGTAGCTGTGAGGGATAATACAATAGTGGCATTGTAGATGAAACTGAAAGAAATTAGAATGGAAGAGGAGTGAAGGTGCAGAACAAAAAATATGTGTGTGTGGGGGGGTTAAAACTAGGGGATTCTTAGAAGGATTAGTGTGAAAGTAAGAGGAAAAAATTGAAAATTGTTACAGTTAGGGAGTAGATTGAACATAGTATTGGTTGAATGCTTAAAAGAAAAAGTAGGAGAGTCTATTTTAATGAAACAGGAGGTTAGGAGAGGAAAAAGAGAGAAGCATAGCTTAAGGTCTGGTTTACTGAAGTATTAGAGATGTGAGGAAATATGACTGGGGAACGTCTATAGTTGTGTGTATGCCTTTAAGACAGGTAGGAAGTAGGTGGAGTTCTGGGTGAAGACCAGGTCCTACAAATGTAGTGGAATGGGAGGTAGCTGGGGAATGTCTATAGTTATGTGTGTGCTTTCAAGAGGAGTGTGAGGTAGGTGGAGGCCAGGTTCAATAAATTAATAGAATGGGGGGTGGCTTGGGAACTGGAGGTGGGAAAGGAGTGCATGGGCAATTTCTCACACACCAATAGGAAGTAACCACAGTGAGCATGCTCAGGGTGCAGAAGACAGAAATTTTGAGTTACCATACAGGAAATTGATGTGCAAGTTTCTTCTGCCTTCAAAATGGTTTTAACATAAAAAGATACCTCTTTAAAAAGCAATGTTTCAAACACCATAGATGTACATCTCTGCAGCTGAAGAAATTGTAAAGCTGTATTATTACTTCAGCTTATGGGGGAGGCATGGATGCTCATAGGGGATATGGAAGGAATTATAAAGATAGAAATTCTGGAAGTATGGATGTGGGACTCTATGCCTGTATGTACCACTACAGAGCAGACAGCTATACTTAAATTGTTACAATTATTTATTGAGAGGCAATTATTCCAGGAAGCAGTTTCCCCACATAAATACATCTTTTCAGATATGATATACACATGCTCTGGGTCTATGTTCAGCCATCAAAAGAAATTAACATTGAATGGCTAAACATCAAAAACTATCCAGCGAAAGTAAATGTTCATTTTTTTAACAAAGAAAGCAACTACTCATCCAACATTTCCCTGTATCACACACTGCAATATTTCAAATCTACCCAGAGGTGGGAGGTTTGCTTCCCACACCCTCTCTAACTATATATACCAATAAATTCTGTGGCACCAAGAAGGTGACAACAGTATTCCAAACACAAAATTTATTAGAACACATTTAGCACTTTTGTTCCGTACATTACATAAAACTTCCTCAGAATTAAATCTGTTATTAATGACACTTTTTTATACATAATTAAAATCACATGATGAACTGTTAGACCCAACCTACTAATTAAAACTGATTGCAAGGTAAAACCATACACAAGGATAAAAACAGAAATAACAATGAACTATGTAGCATCATAGCATTTCAACTTTAAGACAGAATTAATAGCCACTGAGTCGTTCAAACCTGGAAAACACATTGCATTAACTGAAAAATGTGCCATTTTTAATTCACATTTATTAAGATGTTTTTCTGTAATAAACCCCCTTTTATCTAATATTAGTTGCTCCATAACTATAAAATTGTGGTCCTTATTTTGTTGTATGAGTCTGAAAAGGGCATTTGTGGTCTTCGATTATATCTTGCATGTGTTCATAAATTCAATTCTTAAGCATCCTCTGGGTTTTCCCTATATAAAAAGCAGGGCAATTAGAACACAAAACTCCATGCACCACATTTTTGACTCACAACATTAATGCTCTGTGACAAAATATTCTTTATTTCTAATTACAATACTACTGGTTACTGGCATTGTGTACAGTGGCCACACTTAAACATTCCTATGAGTCTGTTACTAACCAGTTGATTTTTCCCAGAACTCACCAATAATGTTTTAATGACCTATCTTTGTCATAAACCAACATGGGCTTATTACCTACTTTCTTAAGAATTGTATTATCTACTTGAAAGATCTACCAGTTCATTATCAAACAATCACCTATGGCTTTACTATCCAAGTTGAATGGCAAAATAAATGCTCTATTGCAATAAACCTTTAATGTTCTAATGTTATTGTCAGTCACCCATGTTATGTACATTGATGTTTGCACTCCATATAGGACAATAAATAGCATGTCTTCTCTTGAACACTACTTCATCCCTAATTTCCATTAAAAATTCTTGAGATTACCGTCTCCTAGAAAACATACCCAACAATACCTCTCACTCTACAAGAAAAGTATTCAAATCTGACACCATTCTTGCCAACCTTACTAACTGCCCTTCTACTACAGCCTTTTTCCTGATATGTAGGATGCCAACTATGGAAGTTGAGATAATTGTTAAAGTAAGCAGATTTTTGTAAACAGTAGAATCAAATCTGGCCTGTGCTCTATCTTTTCTTATTTCCACATATAAGTAGTTGACAATTTTCGTCTGAATTGAATAATTAAACTTTAAAAATTCCACAGTACTATTGATGAATTCCAAAAATGTATTTAATTTATCAGTAGTGTCTCTCTACAAAATAAACAGTGTCATCCAAAAACTGTATATGGCCTGACCAGGAGTTACTAATTTCACTTTTAAACAAATAAATTTCCTCCCAGTAGGCCACGATCAAATTTGCAAAAGCTGGGGCACAGGCAGCACCCATAGCTAATCCAGTAGCTTGTCTAAAATATTGCTTGTCAAAATATATGAAGTTTTTTTTAATACCAACTCCATCAGGGTTACTGTCATAAAAATGCTATCTGTGTCCATTTCTGCTATCTCTTTTAACTGCTCTTCAAACTATTGCAACTCCAACATATATGGTATTACTGAATACAAATTATTTACAACAAAAACAAAAATGACATTTTCATCAAACTCTAGTTCATTTATTAAGCCTAAAAAATGCCAGGAGTCTTTACAAATTTGACTTGTTCTATTAACACTGCTCTTGATCAAGTATTCTACATACCTTGCTATATAATACGTTTTGGACCTGGTGGCATCTACAATAGGCCTAAAAGGAGGATCATCTACATTTTTATGTAATTTTGGGATACCAAATATCCTTGCCACTACTGGTTTATCATTATACATATATTCATAGTCACCAATTGTCCTTGCATCAACATATCATAAAGGCAACTATCTATAAGGTGGTATGCCCTACTGATTTCACTTAAAGAACTTTCACTGTAAGCTTCATCATTCAACATACTTTTCATTTTGATTATGTATTGAATATTGTCTGGCTTCATGACTCTAATAGAAGAATCATTGCAGATGTCATTTAACATTAATCTCTCAGTTTCAGATAAATTAAAGCTTTTCTTTTCACTTGGTTTTGACAAAATATATCTTATATCATGTTCACACCTTTTTTCAAACATTTGCATTTGAACATTCAAGATGGGATTGAAACAACTAGGACAGCTTAACTTCAACATGCTGTTGCTGTTCCTGTTTTCAAGAAACCATGAGGCTAGATTTAATTTTCTTGCAAACAATTTCAGACCTAAAATTGTCTCTACTAAGTTTGCCCTTCTTGCTGGGACAAAGGAAAATCCTTTAGCTAACACAAGTATGTAAGTAACTTTAACGGTGTTTCATCAATATGTAATCTGAATGTCTGCTAAACTGGAATGCATAATGGTGTGCTTCTCTCCCAACAGCTGCAGAGGAGAGGGCTCATAACATTGAGGTGCATGCGGGGCACTTAGCCAGGTAGCATCATGAGTGTGGTGAGTATACATGTATTATACTAACTGTACTGAAATAAGCAAGAAATTGTAAAGCATTAACTGCAATAAAGTATATAAAGTAAAATTTGTATTGCAATAAATGTGTACTTAGAGCTGTACTGCAACGACTGAATACTGCCAACTGTAGTGCAATAAGAAAGTAAAGCATTAATTGCAATAAGGTATATACAATAAAGTCTGTAGTGCTTACTTCTTCTTTTGGCTTTTTCCCGGTTAAGGGACGCCACAGCAGATCTCCTGTCTGCTCATGATTGGCAGTGGAGTTTTACGGTGTCGAGTTGCCAGCTAGCACCCAACCTTCCACAGAAGGCACACACATGCACACACTCACACCTAGGGCCAATTTAGAGTGTCCAATCCACTTGCAGCATGTCTTTGGGATGTGAGAGGAAACTGGAGCACCCGGAGGAAACCCACGCAACCACAGGGAGGACATGCAGACTCCGCACAGAAGGCACCCCAGCCGAGGATCGAATCGGAGAACCTCTTGCTGTGAGGTGGCAATGCTAACCACTGCACCACCGTGGCTGCCCACAATAAAGTCTGTAGTGCAATACCTGTGAAATTGGAGCTGTATTGCAAAACCTGGATAATGACAACTGTAGTGCAATAAAAACTCAGAACAATACCAGAAACTGCATTAAAGTATATACAATAAAGTCTGCAGTACAGTGTGGGGAATTAGAGCTGTTTTGCAAGAAATTAATTAAGACAACTGTTCTGCAATAACACATGAACCAATACCAGTAACATCAAGGTGAATTGTGAACATCAGGATTGTCTTCTTTTAACCATTGCAGTAGAGCTGTATGCATTCAGGCTGTGAGGTAAGGTGTGGCAGTCAAGTATAACACTGTAATAGCTGTAGACTGCAAATATAATGGCTGCCAAATGTATTGTTTGACACATATAGTACCGTTCAAGGATGATTTTTTAGGCCAGTATTGTTCACATAATGCTTGACATCCACAAACCGCAGATAAGCAAGGTATATGGGTGAGGTAGCCCCCTCCATGATCTGATATTGTTTGTTGACTTCATAGATATTTCAACCCAATAACAATATGATGTGTAGACCTGCAGTCTGTATAGTAATGTATAGATTACCTAATATCTCTGTCATGCTAGTAGTTCATGCATGTGTATTCTACTGTCACTGCAGTCTAGTATAAAACTGTAGTACTACTACCAGGTCGTATTTTGGTTCCAGGCAAGCTCTAGGCAAATATCAGTCAGTTAAAAATCAGCAGTGACTTAGTATCTCTGTTTGTTAAATGCTCTGTATGCAGTACGTTTTGCCACACACAGACCAGGGTTTGAAACCAGTTCTATGTAGCACTAAATATTACATTATGAGTCACGTAAGGTTTACAGATTCTCTCTTCACAAGAACTAAAGGTAAATGAGTGAGGTAGCCAATATTATGAATAAATAATTGTGTGTTTACATTTCACCAGACTGCTAAAATTATTAGCAAGAATGTGAAAATGCAGCACAAAATAAAGAAAAATAATAATAATAACATAAAATGAAATAAATACAATTTGTAATCTTGTTATGGTTGTATGTCTGGAGTGTCTGTTAAAAGTTGCTGCAGTCAGTTCATACATTCCATGCAGATGTCTTCTGCAGTCACTGTTATTGGGTTCTATCCCCATGCCTCCCAAGCAAGGCATGATAGTTGTACACATACACATCTCTCAAGTGTCACACTGTCATGTAATTTAATAAGTAGTGTGTAATCCCTCTGTCACAGGATTACCTTTGACATGATTACCTAAATATCAAAGTATCACTACATCAGCCCACAGTACACCTTGGTAGTTATATAGGTCCACCTGATGTGCAAGTGTTCTGTGTAGTTGTGTACTAGCAGTTGTTAATGTTTAGCCCATACTGTCCCATGTGAATAGTTTGAGAGGTATGTATGTGCTACAGCAGCTATAGGGGACTTGTACACATAAAGAAAGGACAGAACTGTAGAGTAGATAGTAGTACTGTTGTCAAGTAAATAGCCTATAATGATACTACTGGACTGTTTTCTCTCTGTCTCCCCACCCCTTATTTTCATTTGTTTATTATTGTTATTCATTGGTTATGCTTTACTATTAACATATGTTGTTACATTAAACTGTGCATTGGGCCGTATGTTTTATTATTATGTATTATAATGGCTGCATATTAAAACATCTTGTTGAATTACCTATTTTGTTGGTCTTATCCCATAACTGCTACTGGCATGTTGTTAATATACTGACTGTACTCTTATTTATTGTTGTGTTTCACATAATATGCATTGATGTGTACTTGGGTTATTGCCACTGTTCTGACATGCAGTTATTACTAACAATATGTTTTGTTCATAACTAACCTATACTTATTGCTATACCTCCATCACCACAGGACATCAGGGTAGACCAGTTCCTGATTCACCTAACTTGTCTCAATTGGCCAAGGCACCGTGTCCTGGCACATCTTGGACCCAAGCTGGTTGTGCCCCCTCTGTTGCCCCTACACCACCTGTGGTGTCAGGTGGAACAGCCTCAGGGGACAGGGCCAGCCTCCCCTTGGGAGCAGTGGTGGAGGGGCTTCAGTCACCCAAAAGCAACTGCCAGTCATGGTGCGCAGGATCATTCATGAGACCTATGAGCACCACCTGTGCCAGATTGAGAGCACACTGGCCAATCTGGTGGGCCAGGCTGGCCCTGGCACCCAGCGTCCAGCACAGCCACCTTTGAGGCAGTGAAAGAGCAGTGCCAACTACCCATGGGTGGGGATATCAGTCATGTGGCTACTGTCTGGAGGCACATGTGACTCTGATTCCACAGCACTATCCCCATCAAAGGTGTTTACCCCCTCATGTGTCACACACACTGCCCCTGTTTGCTGTCTTCTCTGTCTTGTCTGTCTGCTGTCATATCCTCTCCTACCCAACTTACCTCCCCGCATGTACCTATGTCCCTTCCCCAACATTCTAGTCTTTCCTTAAAAAAAAAAAAAAATGGTACCTGTCCAACAAAGAAAATAACGCCCCGTACATAGCTCTCCATTCAACACATGTCCACTGGACACAACTAATTTGATCTAATTGGCTTGACAACGCATTTATGATGTCCTAGCCCCTCTCTCTGAGATTTGAGAATCCAAATTCATGTAGAAAATCTGTCAAAAATGCACAACTGTTGATGTACAAGAAATGGATAATTATGGTTCTTTCCTACACCTTTCCTGCACATCCCTATCTACTTTTCACTATGTTTTCCCCCTGTTTGCCCCATTTTACCACTATCCTATCACCCCCTTTTCTTTTCTTTTCTTTATATTTTGTTAGTACACATTTGCACGAAATGGTACAGTGTGGCATAGCGCTATTTCACTTAGCTTAGCTTAAATGAGCTTTAATGAGTTTTAAAGAGCTTTAATGACTATATGTGTCTATTTCATTCTTACTCACATGTAGAAAACAAACACCTCTGCCCAGTCTTGAATCCAGGCCAATCTCACCTATAGCACAAATGCATTAAGCCACCATGCTACACAAGTTTTAAGTTTACACTTATTTCCAGTAAAACATACTGATTGCTATCTACAGTCATGAAGCATGTAACTGAAATAAAAAAGTAATGGGAAAAAATAGGAGTGTACCTTGGACTCTGGTGCAATAATACACCCATGGATGGCCAAAGACATAATAATGGATGCAAGTGAGGCCTGGGGTAGCAGGCATATGTGTCCTTTTATCAGCAACTTGTGGAAAGACACCTACTAAGACAGCAGTGGCAAAGTACATGTACAACTCTGACCCTGGTGCAGAAATACAACCATATAAAGCCACACACATACTCATGGATTTAGAAATGTTTCTCACAGCCTGTATATGTGCACATATATCTTGCAAATAGAGATACATTTGCAATGTCTTAGTAGCTCAGAGTGTTAAATGCCTTGCCTGCAGTACATTTTGCCGCACACAGTCCTGGGTTCGAATCCAGTGTTGTGTTGCACTTCAATTACATTATTGTGAAGGCAGCAAGTAATGAATGAGTCTTGCAATCTTAATCCCCAAAGGTTACTGCTACTTAATTAACTGCTACCCAGTTTTGCAAAAAAAAGGCCTGCAGGCAGAAACACAATGCACATATCCTACCTCTGTTTTGCCTACTACTCTGTTATTTCAACTGTTGCATAACAGACATACCTTAAGCACACACACCGATTGGACTATAGAATACCCTTATTCTAGCTCTGTCATAATGACAGGCCTGAGCCAGCTGTCACAGTTACATGTAGAGCTTGCGGTCCACCAAAGTGTTTTTACTCCCCCTTATGTGTTGTAGGCTACAGCTGTAGCATACACAACTGCATGTAAAGGTAGCTGCTACAGACCTACCATACCTCTCAACCTCCTAGAACAAGGGATCTGGACACAGCCATACTTAATGGGAGGCAAAGGTGCAGAGATAGGGACATGTTTAACAGTTTTCCCCTACAAAGACATTATGTTGATAGAATAACAGCTACTGCATTAGCATGGATATTCTGACAAGTATGAAGTGTGACACTCACATGTCTTTCTTCCTTTACTGACCTCAACCCACAATGTTTGCCAGTAATTGACCACAGTGTCATGGGATACTGACCAAACATATGAGGCAAAACTGTAGACATACTTGATCAATCTCTACAGTGGACAGTATTTGTACCTACCCTTTGTGATGCTGTAGTCTCCACACCTCAGTAATGTCCATCTCAAACATTAAGAAAGGGGCCTAAACCTACATGAAGGTCTTATATATTGCACTGTGGTGGCATGTCATTGGCTAATGATAGTGCTATTCAACTGTTTTGGCTGCAATTAGCAATTCTGAGCCACAGATTGGTGCAGAGGCAAATACCTGTTAATGAGCATTAACTTCAAAAGGCAAGCAACTGGTTATAGGGAACAGTTCTCTATGAGATTTCAGTCACACAGCGTATTTTCAAAGTATTTCCAGAGGAAAGATTCAAAAAAGAAATACTGCACTCCACCAGGTATGTAATAGAGTTCTCCGTATAACAGCATGCAGATGGGAGGATGGAGTTATGGGACATATGCATTACAGCAGTAGGTTTATCTTAGATCTATGGTAATGACATGTCATTGATACTCTGCTGTCCTACACCTGCAGGCATGCTTTTCAACTGTCCCCATTTTCAATCACATCTCAGCTCTGTCCCTCTCAATCCCTCCTATAATGGTCAGCTGTTGCATGAAAGCTACTGGATTACATGTAATACATAGTAACAATAAGTAAGGGTGTACACTCATGTAACATCAATGTACTGTACATCACCTCCTCTCATTCTGTCAGTGTGTCACATAAATAGTCCTAACATTTGTGTCAACCTCCTACAGCAAGGAATCAGAACAAAGCCATAATTACTGGGGGGAGGGCAAAGGCCCAAACTCAGAGACAGTGAGTAAATATTGCCCATACAAAGTAAGAACGTGAATATACTAACAGATGTTACTATAGCACAACTGTTTTCTGCTGAGGGGTTTGATGCATGAAAGTTAGATTCTGGCTTTATGTTCTGACATTAACCATCAATGACTGACCAACCATTTGTCAGACATCCACAAGTTTGTGTGAAAAGGACCACATCTATGAGGCGCACATCTTGACAGTCTGCAAGCATATGTATAGTTGATAGGTATGATGCCTACAGGGAACTTATACTATGGCCGGTTTGCATTACTTTCTGTCATTGTGGCACACTGGTGTTGCTGGACTGTCCCCATATAGTTGTCATAATAGCACACTGCTATTTGTCTGACAGTGGCAGTATGACATATTTGTGGGAATTTGCCCATAGGAGACACACCGCAGTAGCCTGCAGTGCTCGGTGTAGGGGCATTCAACAGAATCTGTCACAGCACACAGGGACATACCTTAGTATTGCTACTATATTGGTGATATACACACATGTAGTGTGTTTCCAGACTGTGGGATATGACGTGTGAGGGAGCAATGGATAGTGCAAGCCATTATGGGCATGCAGGATCTGTACATAGTGGATGTCCATGTATCTGGTCCTGTAATGTCTTCCCTTGTTGTTGTCTTTCAGGAACCATTTACTGCAGGAGACATCCACCATTCACAACTGCGGAGGATGACATTATACTGGATGGCCCCAGACACCACCATCACATCTTGCTTTCCAGGGGTTGGCACAGTTGTGAACAGTGGGCAGCATAGTGGGCAGACCTTATGTGGGCTGTTAATCACATTGGCCAACAGGACAGGACCTATGAGCAAGTCCAACACTGGGTCACATACAGCATATGGTGAATGCTGCATGGCAAAGGGCAGCTTCTGCTACAAGGGACTGTGCTGCCACTGGTGGAGGGCCTGCAATGGACCAAGCACTCTCAGCCACAGAGGAATTCCTGGTGAACATAGGATCAACCAACAGCACCCAGGCATCCATCACACCACACATCCTGGAGGTAGGTGCCATAGCACCCACAGATGAGGAGCATCCAGGCAAGCTTACTGTATTCACCAGTGCAATACTGTATCAGTCATTATGGCAGGCTGTACATACCAGTACATGGGTGTCAGGTCTATCTGCACTGGGGGTTTGGTTTTCTGCACATATGTGCACACATACTCAAAATGGCAGCATTATAGCCATTATCACAGTAGCTACTGTATATGTGGATATATGCACATATTACCTTGTAGAGCTGCAACATGTGGTGGTGCTTGATAATACCGCTCCCCTCACCTTTTCATAAGTCTGTCAAGTGTGGCAGATGTCCATGGTCCTGTACCAGGTAAGTGTGATAATGTTATTATATGGATCATGTATACCCTAAGGAAGTTAAGGCTGCCATTTTTCCAATGTACAACTGTTGTGCTTAAGCAGTGTAAAATATTTGTATGTTTCACTTTTAAACAGTTAGCTACAGTGCATAGACTGGGTAATCACAGGTGTGTATTTGTACAAACATTGATGCGTTTGCACTTATGAGTGACTATGCAGCCTGCTATACATGAGGCAATTACTCCAAGATGCCTGCTCAAACACAATAGAGAGATGGCACATACCTGAGGCAGTGATACTACTAATAGGTTCATAGGTTCATAGGTAGGTACTAGTCTATCTGCCTGAGGGCATTTTTAAGCCTAGCCAGAGTGTGTTGGCTTTTGCCACCCCATTGATTAATTAACTGAGCTTCTGTCAAGCAGAGCCAATGAAGTGATCCCTGGGGTGTATTTTCTGTTACCCATCCACTCGTCAAGGCTTCTCTTGAAGAGTGTTAGTGAGGGGCTCTGCCTAGTGTAGTTAGGAATTTTGTTCCAAAGCATGGGGAGTCTCTGTGACAGGAATCTATCCCTCCAGCATGTTCTATTTATTGTTGTGGCGAGGTTTAGCTAACTAGAGCGCATGGCTCGCAGTCACTTGGATTTCTTTAGGTGGAGCATGTCCATCAATTCTGAGTTGGACATTGCTTTGTAAGTCAGACAGAGATCACCTCTGAGTAAGCGATATGCCACTGAGTACAGATGGAGTTTTTTCAGTCGGGCTGCATAGGACATATGTTTGAGGCCAGTAAACATCTTGGTGAGGTGCTTTTGTGGTCTTTCCAGCTGTGGGAAGTGTCTTGTGAGGTACATCCCAAATGGGGCATTGTACTCTATGATGGGTCTGATGAGTGATGAGTAGAGGGGCACTATAACCTCTTTATTTCTAGATAAGAACCCCTTAGTAATTAGATGGGCCACATAGAAGGATTTCCTAACTATTTTGGCAATATGATTGTCAAAGGAGAGATTACTATCTACCTGGGTACCCAGATCTCTTGTTACCTCTTCTGTATTAAGGGGGCTGCTGCCTATGTGGTAATTTGTGGGTGTTTTGTTTTTCCCAAACAGGATGACTATGCATTTTGTGGCATTTAGCTTGAGGCCATGACTTTGACACCAGGTGTCTGTCTCAGTAAGGCCTTTTTGAAGGATGTCCGTGTCAGCTGGAGAGTCGGTTATGGCTCCCAGTTTTCAGTCATCAGCGAACTTGGTTAGCCATAGTCCTCCTGTGTTTGCCTGTACTTCTGAGAAATATATGCCGAACAGTAGGGGTCCCAGAACCGAGCCTTGCGGGACACCCCTTGTGACTTGTTTAGAGTTGGACCTGGAGCCCGCTATTCTTACCATGTGAGTTCTGTCTGTAAGCCAGTTGGCAGCCCATCTTGTGACGTAGGGGTTTATGTTCAGGCTGGTGAGTTTTTCTATAATACCCAAGTGAGGAATGGTGTCAAACGTCTTGGCGAGATCAAGGTAGGCTGTGTGAACCACCTTTCCCTCGTCTATGGCCTTGGTGACTGTCTCGAAGAAATCAACCAGGTTTAGTAGGCATGATCTGCCCTTAACAAAGCCGAACTGGGCCAGGTCAAGTGTATGGAGATTCCCAATGTCTTTGTTAATGAGTTCCATGATGATGCGCTTCATAGCCTTGCAGACCAGGCTAGTCAGGCTTATGGGGCGATAGTTACCAGGGTCAGTTGTGGCCCCTCCTTTGTGGAGCGGAATAACCGTTGCTGTGTTCCATTCTATGAGCACATAGCCTGTGGAGAGGCTGAGGTTGAACAGTGTGTTTAGGTGGGGGGGTTAGTTTGTTCTATAGTTCGTGTAAGACGCAGCCTGGGACACCATCTGGCCCCATTGATGCTGTGTTTTTGGCTTTTGAAAGGGCTGTTTTCACCTGTGCTTCTGTGATTTACGAGACACTACAATTTTCCGGTATTGTTGTGGGCCCTTTTGAAGGTGAGAGGGAGGTGAAGTTTGCACTGAATCTATTTGCCAGGATGTTAGCAATATCAGTAGGTTCAGTATATTTTGTGCTATTTTGCACTAACTCAGAGCATATCTGCGAGTTGACACTTAGATTCTTGTCATAGCTAAAGAAGGCTTTGTGGTTATCTTTTGAATCCTTGGCTATTTTTCTTTTGAAGTTAGCCTTGGATGATTTTATGAGGGATCTTAGTTTCTTACTGATACTGATCAGGGGTGTCTTTCCTTCTTGGGATTTGCTTTTTTTCTGAACTAGTTTCCTCCTTCTGTTGTATAACCTGTTTATGGCAGGGGTCCACCAGACTGGTTTCCTTCTCTTAAGGAAGTGAGTCTTGGTCTTGCTAGGGATGGCACGATCCATGCATCCTTGTAGGTGCTCATAGAGTGTAATTGTAAAGGATTCTGCATCTTGGGCAGTGTTATCCTTTAGCGTGGGGGCTGTGAAACTTACCACCTCTGCCTTAAGTAAGGTGAAGTTTGCTTTAGAAAAGTTTTTCATTGTGATTTCCTTGGTTGGGGGTGGTGGTGGTGGCGGGTGGACATCCAGGGTGATTAGTTTGTGGTCTGATCTAACCAGTGACAGGTTGACCTCCGGTACGGAACACCTGTCGCCCATGTTGGTGATGACCAGGTCCAATATGTTGTGGCCTCTGGTAGGGGAGTTTACCAGCTGATCCAGGGCATTTGAGTTGATAAATTCCAGGAAGTGCTGAGCCTGGGAGTTTGTACTCAAGTAGTTTTCCCAGTTAATGGTAGGGTAATTGAAATTGCCCAATATCAGGGTGTTTGTTATGACCTTCATGTTTTCCAGTGTCTCCAGAAAGTCGGAGTGGTGGTCCTGGGTCATGGAGAGTGATCTGTAGCAGGCCACAATTTGCATTGCAGATTTCCCCAATGCTAGTTGCACATGGATGATCTTAGAGGTATCATGCTGTGCCACCAACCTGGAGGTGTGCGCATCCTTGATGAATATGGATATACCCCTTCCTTTTGTGTTTTGGTCCGTGTTCTGTGGCCGAAATGTGTGGTATGAGTTGTAGCCCAGTAGTGCTGGAGTGCTCTCTGGAGCCTTGTACCAGGTTTCAGTTACTGCACAGATGTTGACGTTCTCCATACTTAGGAGTGCTTCAAGTGCATGCATTTTGAGATTTTAAACTCCTGGTGTTGAGTAGCATAACCCTCATTTTTTTACTTGTGCTGTTTACGGTGGTGGGTTTGAGTTTTGAGCCTTGCCTAAAAAAGGCACTATGGAGGCAGCAAGAGCCTTAGCCAGTATTCGAAAGCCAAGGGGTGACAGGTGCAAGCCGTCTCTTGTGAAGCAACATGGCTTGTCGAGCATGTCATCCCAGGCTGACAGACATTGGATCCCTTTGAATGACACCAGAAGCTTAGCCAGTTGTTGAAATTGATCATTTTTTCTTTATATTAAGGTATCATTCTTGGTGAGGGCAGGATGCTACTCAGGGTCAGGGTCATACCCACCTGGGCTACATGATCAGATAACTCTTCCATGTCTCTTTTCATGTAGTCCAAGGAGTTATATTTCAGGTCATTCACACCAACATGAATAATGACAGAGTCATATTTGTACTTGTTCTGGAGTGACCTGAGTGCTTGTGTTATGTCTCGGATTCTGTCTCCGATAGGCAGCTAACAGTAACCCTCTCCTTGTCCAGCCTAGTGAGTGGGGCATCAGTGTGCCTGACTATTGAGTCACCTATTACTAGTGTGTTAGGCATGTTATTTTGCCTTAAGGGCTGTGATTGTGTGGCACATTGATGTTGTGTTTTATGTGTTGTCTGGTTTGTGACAGGAGGTGGAGGTTTTGTGGGTGTCTGCTTTGGAGCTCTCTGATGCTTTTGCAGGTTTTTATTTAGAGCCTCTGAGTATGATTTTGTGTATTTATGTGTATTTGTTGCCAGTGCTAGTTTAGTAGGTCTATGTGAGGCTGGAGGTGTGGTGCAAGTGTTAACCTTCTCCTCATGACTGTCTGTTCCAGTCTTTGATGGAGAGAACTTAGCCTCCAGTTTGGCTGTATAATTGCATCTCTCGCATATGTTAGTGTTTTGTGGTAGGAGGAGAGGGCTGACTGTGTACATGAGGCAGTTGTAACATTGCCTCAGGATACCCAGATTCACCAGCTGGACTGGAGAGTACACCTGAAGTTGCCCATGGCATATCATTTTCAAGATAGGTGTACTGTCTTTTATGTGTAGTTCTGTCATATACACTGTCATATTGTATACCTCACAGGTGTATTGTACTGACAACATTAACTTGGATGTAGCTGAAGTGCATGTTATAAAGGGCTTGACTTGTCTGTGTATGTTGTCATGAGAATGTCTGTTGTGCATGGGATCAGAGATGAAAAGATGTGGGGCATGTAATGCAGTTGTGGATCCTCATCTGTATGAGTCTGTGTGGATTACCATACATAATAGGTAGTAATGTACTGCTTTTGTCTTGCTTCTCATAGGTAAAGGGGGGGTTGGAGTCTGCCCCCCCCAACCTGATGTCAATGTCTCATCAGAATCAGAGGATGATGGTGGCTATAGTGAGGCACAGGTGGGGTTGTCGGGGGCTGAGTCTGTCCCAAAGATTGACATCCCTTTTATGCCCCCATTGTTACTGTACACAGTCAGTATGCCCACACATACCCAGTCCTCAGAGGCCACAGATACTGGACAGTCAGAGGGTGGAAACATTACAAAGGGCAGTGTGACAACTATGGTGTCAGTGAGTGTAGACATTGGTCATAACCAGAGAGCTGGTGAGGTCCCACAGAGGCAGATTGACAGGGGTGCTCGAAGGATGACTGCTACCCATCTACCACCTGTCACAGGTGTCAAACCAAGGGTCACACTCCACATATTTCAGGCTATGATAGAGGCATAGGCACTTTCTGCGTGCAACACTAAATGGATACTTAGGATTATGGATGCAGCAGAGTCTGAAATCCATGACTGCCTCCACCACATTGGTGACACCCTGGGTCAGTTCACTGATGTAATAGACAGATGGTGGGCTGAGACAGTCTCTGTCATTGACCACACATTGTCTGTGCTGGAACATCTGGTTGGAGTTGGGCATTGGACACGTGGACGTAGGTCAGCAACACCATCTGCTGAGAGTCCACATGGCCATGCACACCCATGCTCCCATAGTGGCAGCAACTCTAGCACTACAGAGGGAAGTGTGCTGTCCACACCATGATGCATCAGGCCATGGGCACATAGTCCCGGGTGGTCCCATGGAGGACAAGGACCCAGCAGACAGTAGTCACCATCAGCGACTAGCACCGCATACAACCTTGGGCATGGTGGTGCCAATGCTACTCCTGGTGGAGCCAGTTCCCATGTTCATGGCCAGAGATGGTGAACTATCCCCTCTACCTTGTATGGTCCACAGCTGTCCAACATACACACATGCAGGGCTTGCATTGGGCTTGACTGTGCACATGCATACACTTAAACATCACTGTCACATGCAGGTCACCAAGAGACACACAGGGTACCACTCCATGTCCCATCCAACCAGCACCCTTCCTGACTCACCCACATGGCACAGCCTAGGCCTCCGGCACTCCCACACCCTGTGCATGTGGCAGTACCTATACCACATCCCAGCCATTCATGCCATCAATGCAGGGACCTGCAAATATGTGTCTGATGCACAGAGTGACTATATTACCTTACATGTACCTGTGTAGTTGTGTATTGTTATGCCATGGTAGTCGTTGTGGGCCACGACAGGTGCTGTATGCTGGCATGTGTCATGACTACACACCAAACTTTGTTTATATTTGTTGCATGATGTTAGACTGGTGGTAGTGTTACAGACTGACAGATGTGTCTTGGACCTCTGTATTTGTCTGTTCCAGGAGTCTGAGCAGTTAAACTATGGACATATTGTGGCAAAACAATGGCACAAGATGGCATGGCAACACATAGGAAATTTGCTGTCAACAAGGTATGGCAGTACACATGCAAGGCTCCCTAGGTGCATATGTGTAGAACAGTGTATCAGGGACAATGGGACAGTCAGCTTAATCATGCTATCATATTTTGTGACAAGGTCTGCTGCCCTTGATATGTGTCACCTGGGTTTTCTGAATGTACAAATCTAGATGGTGGCAGACATAAATTATGCTTATGTAGATGGGGGCAATTTAGGGCTAGTAGCTATTCACAGGGCCATAAAATGCATAACTATTGTACAGAAATAGGCATGCTTCTAGTGCTGCAAGGGTATATATTTGCACATACACAAACACGTTAGATGCTGTGAGAGCAGAACCCATATCAATTTGTAGTACACACTATAGCATGCAGTACATATCACATGCGCCACAGAGTTTATTTTATATTAGATTGTCAGCCAGCACACTTAAGGTGGATGACACCGGCAGGCCTTGTAAAGGAGGCCAATGTTAAGGCTAGCAGCTAGTCACAGGGCCATAAAGTGCATAACCATTGCACCAACATAAGCCAGATGGGCATGTATGTAGTGCTGCATAGTGGTATATGTACACATGCACACACATAGACACAGAGTTCACTGATGTGAGATTAGAACCCATACTTATCTACTATTACACACTATAGCTCACAATACTTATTGAACATGCTCCAGGTTATATCTGTTGTATATGAGGATGCAGGCACAGTACTTTTGGAGTAAGCAAAGTGGCCTTGTGTTAGACAGCATGTGTGACCTGCAGAGTGATACTGCTTGATACTGTTATTATATCTAGTGTCCTAGGAGTGGGATGCCTGTTAATATCCCTGCTATGTGTGTACAGTTAACAGTATGGCCATATGTGGCTGGTTGCAATTTGATAGGCGGACATGTGGCCAGGAACAATATGGTCTGTCCTAGGCATGTGTTGCAACCAGTGTACAGTACACCACCTGTTCACCTGTGTCTGTCTACAGGGTGACATTCTGCAGGCACAGAGGTCTGTGGGTGAATGGATTATGTACTGTTGTGGCCTTGGTCTGATCCCATCAGACAACTGTTGTGATGTGTAAGTGCAGATAACCCCAGCATTCCAAGGGTATGTGGGGAAATGAGTACACCCCCACACACACACACACACACACACACACACACACACACACACACACACACACACACACACACACGCACACACATATATGATAGAGGAGGCCAACACTGGCCTCCTCTATCACACTTCTTGATTCTTTGAACACCTTTAAAAATAGCCTAAGAAACCACTTTCTCAAAAAACAAACTTGCCTCTGTTTCCCAAATCAATAGACCTCCTTAGAGCCTTCTTGGTGCTCTGCTGTTTCCACTTAAGTCTCTTCCTTCCCATCTTTTAGTCACTGTGGCATAACATATGTAGCCACTTTATGTAGCCATTCTACTGTCTTACCCTCTCTCCAAAAAAAAGTATACCATGTTATTATGTTTTTGTTATGTTTTATCCAAACTTTGTCATTTTCTCAACTGTATAAAATTCTTTACATTGTATGTACCTAAACTATGTATGTACTCTTTGCTATAAAATTGCAATTTGCAACTCTATGTAAACTGTAATTTGCAACTCTGTGTAAACTAAATTTATCATCGAGCTTTTGTCCCTGGGCCTCCACTGAAAATGGGTTTCTGACCCAGTGGATTTTCCCAGTCAACAAATGTAAATAAATAAATAAATGTGTATAACAGAGATGTCACCTTAACTGTTGCTGTGCATGTACGTTATGTAACTGTATTATGTAGCTATATGTGGAGATTCTATGTATCATTATACTTTATATACATATATATAAACATATATATATATATATATATAGATATATATATATATATATATATATATATATATATATATATATATATATATATATACAGAGAGAGAGAGAGAGAGAGAGAAAGAGAGATATAGAGATATATATAGATATATATAGATATATGTGTGTATATATATATATATATATATATATATATATATATATATATATATATATATATATATATATATCTTGTTATTATATATATATATATATATATATATAGATATATATAGATATATGTATATATATATATATATATATATATATATATATATGTGTATATGTATATGTGTATATATATATATATATATATATATATATATATATATATATATATATATATATTTAAAATACCGATAGATGCACTAATCATGTGTGAGGGGTATAGTGAGAGACAGATATGTATACGTAACTAAAGGAGCAAATAACCACGAACAACTGCAGGAAAAGTTGCTACACCACAAAAACGAAAGAACCAGGCCAATGAAAACTGTTTTATTTCTCTAGCGCCTCGGCCACAGTAAGCCTTCAAGGAGTAACAAGCCATTCATACAGACAGTTTAAATAGTATCAGCTACAAACATAATCAATTAATTAAACAATTAATTAAACAATTAAACAATCAACCAATTACACAGAATAAAAGAATACTAAAAATGTTTTTTAAATAATTTAAAGTATTTCACATCACACTTCTCCAACAACAATCTATATTAAGACCTTGAGGTATCAAAGTATTATATTTTAAAATAAAAATAGTTTCTTTTTTTAAAATTAATTTCTTAATCATATTTACATCAAATTCATTTACAGCCACTTGTTGCAAAATAGTGGCTTTTAAACTATCACCTTTGCCATCATGATGTGCACAAAAATGTTGGGCTAAAGAGCTCTCTAACTTATTAATCCTAATATCTCTCAGATGTTCAAGTAGCCTAATCTTGAGCATTCTCTTAGTTTGCCCAATGTAAAACTTTTCACATCCATATTTTAAGGCATAAATAACCCTATCTGTCCTACAATTATATGTCCCATTAGGTTTAAAACTAATATTATTAATATATGGAAAAAAATAATTATATGGGAACAGCCACTACATTTGCCACATGCTGACATACCTAGACTAGCAATCTGATGATACAATTTCAACCCAGGTCTAACAAATTTAGTATGGACAACCATATATTTAATGTTTCTACCCCTTTTGTAAGAAAAAGTTAACTTTTTATCCATTAAATTACTAAGTTAACTGAAATTCTTTAAAAATCCCCAAAAATGTGTTATATGTTTTTTTAATGCTACTACTACAGACATTATAAGTGGAGACTAAAAAGAAATTATCACTCCTTGTGCTGTTACCAATGTAGCTATCACCTCTATATTTTTGTGGAGGCTTAGCATTATATCTCATATTAAATACCTTTTGGATATCTGAATCAATTAATTTGGCATCATATTGCCTTTTTAAAAACATTGCTCTAGTACGCTGTATTTCTTTAAAAAATATGTCATCATTGTTGCATAAACAGGAAATTCTCAAAAATTCACCATAAGGTAGGGCTTCAATAGTGTGTTTAGGGTGACAACTCGTACCCAGCAAAAAATCATGAGGTAAACCAAATTTTCTATGGATGCTTGTACCAACATGTTGTCCAGTAATACCTTGCAGATTAATGTCTAGAAAAGAAACATTTTGTCCATACCTAGTCCATCAAAAGATATATCAAACCTATTATTTTGAATTTCTTCTACAAAATTTAATACTAAATCTATACCATCTTCACATAAAAAAATCAAATCATCAATATATCTATAATACAATTTCACATATTTTTTAACAAATGAATTAGTATAAATACATTCTTGTTCAACCATTCCCATAAAAATATTAGCATACATGGGTGCGAAAGGGGCACCCATGGCCGTACCCTGTATTTGATGAAAAATCTGATTGTTAAAATAAAAATAATTATTTTCTAAACAGAACCTCACCAAGTCCATTACATAATGTGTAAGTGGATAATCACCCATTCGTTTATATACTGCTTCTATTCCAAACACATGTTTAATATTAGTATAAAGACTTTTCACATCTAATGTAATCCAATACATGTTATCTTTCCATATAATACTATGTATTTTATTTAAAAAATCAAAGGAGTCTTGTATATATGAAGGAAGCTGTTGTGCTTCCTTTAATAATACTCGATGTAAAACGACTCCCAAATTATGTAAAAAATAATTACTTGCTGAAACTATAGGTCTACCAGGTGGATTATAGATATTCTTATGAATTTTGGGTAAACAATAAAAGTACGCTGGACCCGTACCTACAATTATCAACTTATTTTTAACATCAGTTTCTGACCAATACCCCAATCTCAAACCTCTCAGTATTAAACATGTGTACCTATCTTTAGCTCATTCAATATGATCACAATCTACTATACAATAAACAGTTTCATCTTTAAGCAAATCTAGACACATATTTAAATACTGCGTGTAATGCATAATAATTATTTTGTTCCCCTTGTCAGAGGGCTTTATAACCAAATCTTTCTGTTTAGAAAAATTAACTAATTCAGTCCATTCTTTCTTAAATAAATTATAGTCTACTTGTTTTTTATCAAAATTTTTTAACAATAAATCTACTTCAAATTCTACCATGGCTTGAAACTTCTTAATACCCTCATGAAAAAAAGGAGGCATAAAATCACTTTTTGTGACTACCGATGAAGTGTCAATAATACAATATGCATTGAAATCACTAGAACAAGAAACAAACGAGTCATTTGTATCAATATCTACTATATTTTCTTCAGTGCTCTATGTGTCATTTAATTCCATTTCAACAGCCCTATTAATAGGCAAATAATGAAAATAATACCACAAGTGCAACTTCCTAACAAATCTAAACAACTCTATTTTAAACTCATATAATTTAGGCAATACAGTCGGCACAAATTTTAATCCATGATTTAATACAGTAACAATACTATCATTAATATAACAGCCAGATAAATTCACCACATTATTCAAATTAGGACATATATCAATACCATTTAGTCCTTTTGTTATCACGCCATTGGCATTGAGGCCCCCCTCTATAATGTTCTTGTTCCGCATAACTTCGCTTCTGTTGTCTGCCATACTCGCATGGCGGACGAAAATGCTCTGAAAAGTATCGTTTGTCAGCCGGAGATGGCAAAGCTGGAAATTCATTGACATAATTCTCACCATAATGTCTATCCTGTGCACAAACCGGCAGATCAACACTAGTTGTACTAGCAGTTCTGTCTCTAGCCCAGCCAGAAATGTTAGAAGGGCGGGCTTTAGAGCGTGAACGTTGATTGGATCCCCCAAAGAAAGCAGTACCTCTTTCAAAATCACAGAGATCTCTCTGTATTTTATACATCTTTTGTTCAATTACTTTCTTTTCCTGCAAATTCACCTTGTCCTGAATATCGTGTAAGCAGGAATCAAGTCTAGATCTATCTAGTACAGCCATCAAGTTGTTACAAACCATATTGATATCTTTTTTAAGATTAGCTAATTTAATATTATCCCTCTCAACAAGAATTTTAATCCACTCTTTAGAACACTGATGTGCTGCACATTCCCATCTCTGTTGAAACGCCTTATCAGCAGAACATGCAACATTAAATGGTTCAGAGGGAAATTTCACGGCTCTCAACCTTCGTGGAATAATATCCAAATCCAAGTATCTTTGTAGACTAGTGTAGTTATAAAATGTAGCCATTTCTTTGTTCATTAGATTATTAAGTTTAGAAATCATTGTTTTTACCTCTGTATGGAAGTCCATGGAACATTTGCCAATTTTAGCAAAAGGATTGTTAACACGCTTGTTGCGTGTTTCTGCTAGGAAACGCTCCCATGCTGGAACACCCAAACCACTGTCACTGCCTGTATTCCATTCAGAACGATCACAGTCACGATCAGAATTAACATTCAAAAAGCCATCAATAGTCCGCTGAGAGGTACCACCACTATCCTCTCTAAAGATACGTGGAATGTTTGTAGCTGGATCACTAGCCATAAGGAAAACGCAAACCAAAGGAGCAAATAACCACGAACAACTGCAGGAAAAGTTGCTACACCACAAAAATGAAACAACCAGGCCAATGAAAACTGTTTTATTTCTCTAGCGCCTCGGCCACAGTAAGCCTTCAAGGAGTAACAAGCCATTCATACAGACAGTTTAAATAGTAACAGCTACAAACATAATCAATTAATTAAACAATTAATTAAACAATTAAACAATCAACCAATTACACAGAATAAAAGAATACTAAAAAAAATGTTTTAAATAATTTAAAGTATTTCACATCACACTTCTCCAACAACAATCTATATTAAGACCTTGAAGTATCAAAGTATTATATTTTAAAATAAAAATAGTTTCTTTTTTAAAAGTAATTTCTTAATCATATTTACATCAAATTCATTTACAGCCACTTGTTGCAAAATAGTGGCTTTTAAACTATCACCTTTGCCATCATGATGTGCACAAAAATGTTGGGCTAAAGGGCTCTCTAACTTATTAATCCTAATATCTCTCAGATGTTCAAGTAGCCTAATCTTGAACATTCTCTTAGTTTGCCCAATTTAAAACTTTTCACATCCACATTTTAAGGCACAAATAACCCTATCTGTCCTATAATTATATGTCCCATTAGGACATAATATAGATTGTTGTTGGAGAAGTGTGATGTGAAATACTTTAAATTATTTAAACATTTTTTTTAGTATTCTTTTATTCTGTGTAATTGGTTGATTGTTTAATTGTTTAATTAATTGTTTAATTAACTGATTATGTTTGTAGCTGTTACTATTTAAACTGTCTGTATGAATGGCTTGTTACTCCTTGAAGGCTTACATGTATACGTAACTGTCTGCATGTACAGACATATTTCCATATAGCAGGTCTTTGGGCTGAAGCAGCAACAGACTTGGGCTCAAGTTAGCTAAGTGTAGGAACATGCCCAGTGTGACTGTCAGTACTTACAAGGTGACTCCAGGCCAGAGCTACCTGTACTCCAGTCTGGGATTTTGTGCACTGCAGACCATTGGCTACTGCACCTATTACCACAATACAGCGCTTCCCTGATATTGTCCAAGGTATTCCCCGCTGTTTTTTGAACTTAATATGTGACTCATACTTTATTTATTTTTTTATTTTACATTTGTTAACAGGGAGAGTCCGACTGGATACATGTCCATTTTCAGCGGAGGCCCAGGGAGCAAAGCTCCACATGTACAAAAGATGACAATCAATATTCATGTTTACACTGAAAAAAATGTAAAATTTTAAAAGGTGATTATTTATATACATGGTTACATTGAAGTTTAAGGTTTTTGTAGGTTTATAGTATGAAATATGTACAGAACTCATTGCACAGCATTTGAGTGTATAGAATGACATGATGCCTAGATTAATGTCACGAATGACAACCAGGAGAAAAAAGGTAGTTAGTTAAGAAGGGGAGTTATTGGAAATTAGATGTAGAAGGGTTAAAAACATATCCATATAACTGCTAGGATAACAGGATGCCAGAGAAGAGTTAATAACAAGGCATTAGAATGGTTAGGATAGGGAGTTAGAAACAAAGCATTATAATGGTAAGTATCGCAAGTTAGGTTAGGTTTAGTTAGGGAAGGGAAATGGATACTAAAACTACAAGCCCACAGGTTTGGGCTGAATGATAGACTGACATTGAAACCTTTCTTAATTAATAGACCATTAAGGCACTAATTTTATGTATTTTTACTTTATTACAGGTCTCTGTCTTTAATTAACATCTAATTGTTTTTAGCATTTGATTTGACCATTTGAACAAGACAATGATGTCACTTGATGTATATAAGAGCTGTTAGTCACTGCATTTGATGTCTGATGAAGCGTTGATTACAACGTGAAAGTGCTTACCACTGCAGTCTACTTGTTTGTTTGTTTGGCTTTACTACATTAAAACTTGGGATTTTATTCGGTCTGTGAGTTTTATTAACTTTGACAATATTTTGTCATTCCAGTCCATGGTGCACACCTCTGATTTTTTTCAATATTCTAGGTTTAGTTAGTGTTGTTCTAAAGGTTGTTGAGAAGTATATATAGTCTGAGTGGGTTAGGTATAGAAAGTTTATTCATACAGGATAAGGAAGTTGTTTATTGCATAATTTACCTACTAGTGTAGTATGTATCTTGGGTTAGTCTGGGTCTAGACATGGACATAGCCAATGCTTGTTTAGGTGATTCTTTAGGGATGTTTTGAATTGGGGTAAGGAGGTTATACTAGTAAGATCTGGGGGGAGTGCGTTCCATTTTTTTCCAGCTGAGTTGGAGAATAGTGATTCTCCAGCTGAGTTGGTGTTGGCAAATTGTACTTGCATTTTGTTGGATGAGCGAAGGAATGGTAGGTTGCTGTAGGGGATGATATTTGTCAGAATGGGTGTACTGTTAGGTTGGTAGAGGATTTTATGAATAACTATGAGTTGGTAGTACTGGAGTTGATTGGGTAGGTCTAGCCAGTCTAATGTTTGAAGGTTTTGACAGTAATGGGTTCTGTAGGCTGTACCTGTGACGAATCTAGCTATATTGTTATAGCAGCTAGCTAATTTGTTTAGGTTTGCTTTCTGTAGGTTTAGGAAAATGGGTGAGGCATAGAGAAGAGTCGAGAGAAGATGTGTTCTAGCTATGGCTGTTCTGGCTGTTGGGGTTAGGAATGGTTTAATCCTATATAAGGAGCCTAGTTTTTTGTTAACTGTTTTAATGGTTTTGTCTATATGAGTGTCAAATGTAAGGTTATTATCTATTGTTACAGCAAGAAGTTTTGTGGATGGTTCTGGACAGATTATGGTGCCATTGTTGGATGAGATTGTAATATTTGGTGATGTGAATTTACGGGTAGGGGAGAAAAGTAGTAGTTTGGTTTTGTTGGGATTCAATAGGAGATGGCGATTATTGAACCAGACCTCTACTTTGTTGAAGGTGGTTTGGGATAGGGATTGTAGTTCTGAGGGGGTGGTGGCAGAACAGATAAGGGTAGAGTCATCTGCATACTGAATACAGGTTGCTTCTGGGATGACCTTGGGTAGGTCATTGATGAATATGGAGAAAAGGAAGGGGCCTAATATGGATCCTTGGGGGACACCAAGGGTGACTGGTAGAAGGGGGCTAGATTGTCTTTCCATAATACTGCTTATTGTCTGCCCTGCAAGTAAGAGTGGAACCAGTTGATTACTAGGTTGTTTAGGCTGAATGATTTTAGTGTGTCTAGGAGTAGGTGCTGATTCACCATATTGAATGCTTTAGATAGGTGAAGAAAGAGGGCAGAGAAGAGGAGGTTGTGATTACGGTTTTGACTTATTGTGTGAGAGAAGGAGAGAAGTGCTGTTGTGGTACTATGGGCAGGTCTAAATCCATGCTGGGATGGGGCTAGGAGATTGTTCTGGATAAGGTGAGTTAGAATTTGCTTATGTATACATTTTTCCATTAGTTTGGCTAAGGGAGATAGGATGGCTATAGGTCTATAGTTTGAGAGTTCAGTGGAGTTTCCCCCTTTGTAAAGTGGAATAATGTAGGAGATTTTCCAGATGGAGGGGACATAGGATTCGTGGATAGTGCAATTAATTAAGCTGGAGATAGGGTATGCTATTTCATTAGTGGCCTTTTGTAGAAATTCTGCAGGGAGTAAGTCTGCAGCCAGGGTGGTGGGTTTGAGTTTCTTAAGTAGGGATTTAATATAGTCTGTGGGGACTGGATCGAATTTAAGGGAAGTACATTATCAAGAGTGGGTGAGGTGGTGTTGGAGGAGTTGGGAGGTAGGTTATTAGCTATGGACTGAACTGTTTCTGTAAAGAAAGTATTGAAGGCCTCTGCTACACTTTTAGGGGGTAGATGTAAGGTAGATGAAGGGGTGGGGGTTGTGGATTTACCTGGATGGAGCACTTTATTGAGGCCTGACCAGGATTTTTGTGGTTGATTTTGGTGCTTTTTCTGTAAATTGAAATAGTAGGTTTGTTTGTCTAGCATAGTGGAATTTTTTGCCTCGTTTCTCAATTGTTTGTATCTAATGTGGTACTGACTGGATTGGGTGGATCTCCAGGAGGTCCATGCTGCATCCCTAGCAGTTAGCTTTTGTTTAATACCTTTGGTTAACCATGGTGCTGTTTTGCTTTTGGTTCTAATATTTCTTTTGGGAGCATGCCTGTCTAAGATGGCTAGGAATTTAGCATTGAAGTGTGTACCACTAAAAGTACAGATTTTCACAGAATATCCAGATTTTTGCCTCATATTGTTTGGTCCATGTTACATAACATTGCAGTTTTCTGGAAAATTAGTGGCAAATCATTAAAGACTGAAGTTAAGAAATAATGACAGGCATTTGAGTTTCAGACTCCATACACATTAGGAAATTCATGCTAATGCAAGACCTTTTATTCTATCAACTTTCGACATTTGTAATTGCAATATTTAAAACCTGTCCCTATTTTTGGGCCTTTGTCCCACTTTTATTCATGGCTTTGGCCAGATTTCTTGCTCTAAGAGGTTGAGAGGTATGATTTGACTGAGGTACATGACGTAACACTACACACTGGGTGACAGACTGCATACCTGTCTCTGTGCATGTTTTTGCAAAATGTCCAGCATTTTGCCACATATGTCTGTTCTGTTCCTCATACAGTTGTGGTTTCTGGTAATATACTGTAAAATGTGGTCACTGAATTGTTGTAACTACTGACACATTTAAGTGATGACCTTTAAATCCTGCAGCTAATCTGACCTGTTGCAACCTGCTGTTATGCTAGCTACTTTCTAGGTTACTCAGAACATGTATAATGTCTATCTGTAAGTTTGGTCCTTTGTGCCCCCATTCTCTTGGCTTCGTCTGGCTTTCTTGCAGTAACAGCTTGAGGGCTTATGACAGTATGTGGGGATACCACCATATGAATACATCACATGCAAATGATGTAGATACTGCCAGATTTGAACCATCAACACCATCACCCATGCTAATGTCCCTAGCCCAGTGAGCCACGTCAGTCGCAACAGCGAAGTTTCATTCCTCAAAGGATCAACAACATACAGACATACAGTGTCACCCCTGCATTATGTGGGAAATATAACATGTGGCCAGGTTCTATATCACAAACCTGGAATTGTCTGATCTGCTGATATATCACTGAAGACTTACTGTTACTGCAGTTGTATGGGAACACTGATGTGTTGGGTGTGGGGGACGACCAGCCCATGCTCTGCTGGCATAGACAGTCATGTGGCTGTCCTGTGACCCCACTGTTTGTCATCTCCCTTGCATAATGTAGTGGAGCTGGAGTTTCCAGCCATATGACCTAGTGAATATTACAGGGCACATACAATTGAACAGAGTATCTGTTGTCCCAAGTGGCTGTTAGACCTCTGCATGTAGCCCAGTAGCCCACTCTATTCCCTTGCATACGTGTAGCAGGTCTATACATATGTTACCATAGTCTAGTACCCCATACAAGGGATGTATACGAGAGTGACTTACCTTGTGAATGCAGCAGTTGACAGACCTGCAGTTCAGGGCTGACTCTATCTGATGCATGCAGTACATAGCCAATACATGGTTAGGTATAAGTTGTATGGGCTAGCTGGCATCAAAATAATTTTTAATATATGTATGCGAGTTGGAGTAAGATGTCAGTCCCTAGGGCCCTAGGTTGTCAATGCATATGCTATGCATTGTCTCCTGACCAAGCCCAGGGCATACTGGGCATGCCTATATCTGCCTTCAGGGACAACCTCAGGGGGTTCCTCCTCTGAGTCCCCCTGTGGGTGTGGCTATGGGGACCTAGGCACTGGTAGGTGCTGTGTATCCCTTCTCTTTGCTGATTCTGCTGCAGCTGTTTCCACAGGATCATAATGTGTAGCATGGTACATACTGTGAACATTTGTGCACATGTGACTGGAGAGTATTACAGGGTCCACGAGATATACTAAGGTACTGAAACCATGACTTCAGCAGCTAAACACATGCTCTATGATGTTCCTAGTTTGTGTGTGTGCCTCATTATGGCATTCTTCAGTACGTGTGTGTGGATTTCTGAGGGGTGTCATTATCCATGGTTCCAGTGTGTAGCCAGCATCCCCCAGTAAATGGCCATATGGGATGTCCCCCTAGAAAACATCTGGTACAGCTATGATGCATGCCAGATATCTGAGTCATGAGAACTGCCAGGGCTGCCAGCACATATATTCATGATAATACCCTGGGCATTGAACATGACCTGTCAGTTAATGAAGTGATACCTCTTGCTGTTGACATAGATTCTACCCTCCTCACCAGTTGGTGATTTGATGTGTACATGAGTGCAGTCTATGGCATCCAGTACCTCAGGGTAGTGTACTACATGGTAGAAGAGTTGCATACTGCTGGCCCTCTCCTCAGGGATGTGGAGTAAATAAATGTGGTCACTGGCATGTGGTAGCATGGCATCCAAGAACTGATGGAGCCCTGGATGCTGATACCTGTGAGACCCCCATATTGGTCTTTGGAAAGTACTTGTAGCTAGTATCATAAGGGCTACACATGCCCTTGTTTGCACTGGAATGGGTTCTGCTCAGTTAGCTCTGGGACTGAGTTGAGGGTGGCAGAGCTCAGTGAGTTCTTGTAGTATGTCCCTGTCCACCCTGTAGCTCTCTACAATCTCCAGCTCATGTAGCTCCTGGAAGGCTACCCTGGGCCTGAACACTCTTCTCCTTCTCAGTCTAGGCCTATTGTCAGCAGCAGCAGCAGTGACCTCAGCATCAAGCACATACGGATGTTGCAGAACTGCAGCAGCCCCTAGCATTCCTTATGTTAAAAATCCCAAGTTTGTACTCCACTGGTGCAGAGTATGGGGGTGAAATCAGATTGTAGGTCATATGCAACCTTTATAGTGCTTTTCTGTAGGTGCAGCCTGTGTGATTGGCTACCTATGATAAACTAAACTAATAACTAACAGTCTTCTATCTAACACTCAGCATTGTTTCCATCCTAATTATGGCACCACCACTGCCCTTGTTTACTTTACTAACATTTGTAAGCACCATTGCAATGACGGTAATTTAGTTTTATCCATCTTTCTTGATCTGGCCAAACGTTTTGATCCTGTTTCTGATTCTAAACTCTTAACTACACTCTCACAAATTAAACTTAACCATGCTGCACTTACCTGGTTCCAGCAATATGTAACTGGTTGCCAGTAAGCTGCAAAATGGTGACACAATCTCTCTTCCCTACTGCCTGTAACCTTGGGTGGACCACAAAGATCTATTCTGGTTCCTTTCCTTTTCATTATCTTTACTAACAATCTTCATACTGCCATGCCTCTTACCTCTGTAGTTCAAGATGCGGATGATTTCACCCTGATTTGTGCTACCTCAACACTGCAAAAACTCAAAAAAATCATCCAGCACTCATTCAATGCAGTGGAATCTTGGCTAAACAATGCACAACTTATACTTAACCCTAACAAAACAAACTCATGCTCTTCTATCCAACTAGATCTGCAGGCCCTCACCCACCATTCAATATATTATCATCAAACCATACAATTGTTTCTCCAGTTCCCCAGATAAAATTACTTGGAGAGATCATTGACCATAAAATGAAATTTGACATACGCATATCACAGACAATAAAAAAAGTTCACAAAACACTAGGAACCGTGTATAGAAATCCAGACTTTCTAAACAAATCTTCAAAGGTCACTGGAGGAAGAACCCATCTTAACTATATGCTACTATACACCTCACAACTTTTCACAAATATTATGAAATCTAACTTAGTAAAATTCAAAACCTGAAATAATAAAATTTCAAAGTTTGCTACAGAATCAAATTTCAGATCCCACCATTGTTTGGGTTTAAAACAACTATTTTGGCTTGAACTTCCAAATCTATTTGCTTATAATCAACTCATCTTCACCAATCTAATACTAAATTGGTCATAAAAAATATCAGTATCAAAATCTACTAATACACTGCTTCAATAACAGGGCATTGCATTCCACTAACAAATCCTTCTTAAATGTATTCAAACCTAAGAATGCAGCTGGAGTTTCACTTTACTCAAACTGCATAGCAAACTTGAAATTCCCTGCCATTAAATATCAGAAGAACTCCTAACACTTAACTTTTAAAAAAACTTCACAAATCACACCTATATGAATTCTGGACCTACTGTTGCACAAACACTGGTTAGGAAATAGATGTCTTAAGGTAGCTAAAAGAACACAACCAGTTCTATTTGTATTTGAATAGTATGTGTACTTAACCTGCTTGTTTTTTTATCTTCAATCACAATACTTTTTTCTTTTTATTCCTACCTTGACTATATGATTGTATTAGTGAAATGTATAAAATGTATTGTATTGTCCATTTTGTGCTTATATCTGAGACTGAATCAACATTTGTATCTGTATGTTGCATATGTGTTGTACTGTTATTTATAAATGTGGATCTTTTCTTCCCAGGTCTTCACTAGTTGGCATTCCCCAATAAATAAATATAAAATAAAATAAATAAAATTAAATTAATTAAACAAATAAATAAATAAAAAGGTGGAATGAGTGCTGGGCAGGGAAGCTACTCAATGAGTCATCCGAACATGGTCTCAGTGTGGCTGATATGGGCATCCAACCTCATGTTAATAATATTTCCCACAAGGTCTGTCAGAAGCCACAGAGTGACAAAGGTGTGCCCTCCACTCAAACTGCTATGAGTAGGTACCACTTTATCACCATCTGGTGCAGGAGTACCTTATGCAGGTGGTGCAATTAGGGCAGGAGGTGTGGAGGTAACTGTCATAGGCTGGGCCCCAGATCTGCTGGGTGCATCTGGTGGTATTGGCAGTGTTGGTGCTGCTACCACCTGTGGGGATGACAGGCCTCTTTAGTGGGATGCAGATTGCTGTGCTGTTGTATAATAGTTAAAGAAATGGAAAAAGAAAAAAAACATGCATGCAATAGAAACGATAGCGACAAATGCAAACACAAATGAGAAATGGATCTTTAACTTTGTTGACAATGATACATTTATATGGAATATACTTTTCAAAGTAGTTAATAATCATGAATTTTAAAAACTTCTTGGTGTGTGCACATACACACAGATATATAGATATACAGGTGGTCTAAACCGTATAGAAAGATATATATATATATATATATATATATATATATATATATATATATATATATATATATATATATATATATATAGGTCTACTTCAGAAGACTGAAAAGCCAAAAGACTGAATCCCATAAGACTCAAAATACTGAATGATGGAATTTGCCCGTTCACCACTGTTGTGTGATCTTGGTGTTGGTGTATATAGTTAGCAGTGGGTGTGGGGAGCAAAGCCCTCCACATAAAGTGCCCCCTGCATTAAAAATGTATTCAGTATTTTGAATTTTTTAGTCTTGTGGGAGTCAGTCTTAGACCCATATATCTGTATCTATACGTATATATGTATACATATATATATATATATATATATATATATATATATATATATATATCTATATATATATATATATATATATATATATATATATATATATATATATATATATATATATATATATAAAGGGATGGCCTAAACCATAAGCCATCCTCCCATGCAGTTTGACAGGTAGGAGATTAATGGCCGGAGCTATGTAGCCAGATCAATGTGGGCAAGTTGTCAGAGATGCAATTTGATGTCTGAGAATAATAAACATATACAAATGAAACACACTGCTCAGACATTCATATTTCAGTCACACGTGATAGGGAATGGACGGGAACTTTTATTGCTTGTTTGGAAATGTCCAGCAAAGTGCTAATTATGGACTGTGCATTTGTGTAGTGATAGCACTGGAGAGACAAATATACATGGCATGTTTTTCATTGCAACACAGCTATGGATCAGTGAGGTGGGAACTGAAACCACACACATCCTCACCATGTCAGAAAAAAATAGGAATGAAAATGAAGACCCACTTGTCCTCCCATCTAGGAGGACACATGCAGATGCATGCATCTAATATGGCATAGTCATACTCATACCTATGAACTATGTCAGTTATGACAGATGTGGCTCAGGTGCCTGATATTTATATATTCTTAATGCCTACTACTGTTGCTATAAAAGGCCAGACATGTTTATGGCAGTATGCATTCTCACCTGTCACTCTCATAGGTGCTCCAGTTTGCTCCTGTGCATCTGCCTTTTCCTTTTATGGGATGTGTATGGGATGCCAGTAGCATGGGTGACAATCTTATCCAAGCTATTACAGGATTCTGCCTTTTACTGTGACTGTACTCCTAATGCAGGGTGTCCAGAAAAATCTTGAATGTTTCCTTACACCACCTATGTGCACTACCCTTAACTTCTCCAGCCATGCTGTTTTATCTTGAAGAATATCAGGGAAAAATGGCAAACAACTGGCATCCAAGAAGGTGAGCCATAGTAGCAATCACACTGAAGGTGTTAGGAAAACACATATCTGATGAATGTTACATATTTGGAGACTGAATGCAGAAAGGTGAGTAATAGACATACAAGCCTGAAAAGGTTTGAACCCTCCACCTCATGCACTTGAACTTGAAAAATGGTTTTGTGAGCAAACTAGGCCATAGAATCATTCAGACTAATAGTATAGGCTTTACTCTATTTAATGCTTGCCAAGTATCATAAAACAGTACTCAGCTCAATTACAGTGTAATACTCTCACAGTAGGAATATTATGCTCTACTGCAGATCCACGAGGAGCAGATGTTCAATGATGGAGTGCTGGGTACATGTAGGCTCCCGTCTTTCCTTTGTCTTGTCTGCATAATTCACAAGCTCTTGGTGCAAGAAATCTGGACAAAGCCTAAAATAATGTGTGTGTGTGTGTGTGTGGGGGGGGGGGGGGGGGGCAAAGGCCCAGAAATAGGGTCAGATTTAAAATATTGCAAAAAACTTAAAAATTGCTAGCATAACATGATTTGTGTTAGCATGCATTATCTGAAGGATACAAAGTCTGAAACTCAAATGTATGTTATTATTTAATGACTTAAGTCTTCAGTGAATTGCCAGAAATCAACAAATTTTATGAAGAATGGACCAAAAATATGAGACAAAAATCTGGACATTCTATGAAAATCTGGACAGTTGAGAGGTATGCCCATCTGCTATGCACCATCTGGGACGGCAGCTGAAATAAGAACATCTTGTAGATAGACTTTTACAATAGCTGTGACAACCCTAACATAGTTGTGCAATCTCCTTCACCTTACCATTGGCACATGACTGAGTTCTAATTTAAAGCAGGCACAGCTCCATTGCATGGCATTTATAAGACTCTGAATCAGTCTGCTATCTTGTTTTACCTTATTAACAAGCACGGTGCCTCACATTATTAACAAGCATGGTGCCTCATTATATAGTCATTAGCTTATAGCATGGCAAACCACATTATTTGGCCTACCCATGACACGTAGCTAAATTTTCTGGATTGTCCACATCCTACACATCATTGCTCATCACATGAATTCACTTAGGGTCATGTAGCAAACTTTTTGTGAATGTGCCCCATTGTCAGCCATTACTCAGTGACTTCTATCAGAGGGACTCTCCTTGTGAGAAGCTCACCTCATTTACATAATATGAAAATTATATCTGATCCTCAGTCCTGGTAAATGTGGGTATAACCCCTAAGAATAGCTTAGTGTCAGAATTGTGGATCAGGGAAATCCATGATGGACCACAATACACCTGTGCCATGGCAAATGGCTACCCTATCCATAGCTCTGGCAGATTGTAAAAGTGCTATGTGCACTTTAGGCAGCATCTAAGGACAGAGATCCATATCCAGTACACAACAGCCATGTGCACCCCCTGCATATTTATTTTTATTTTGTTAACTGGAAAGTAAACTGGTGTGAGGACCATTTTCAGTCATGACCCAAAAAATAAACAAAAACATGGAATTTTGATCAAATAATATCATTTCAGTATATATAAAGGTTGAGATAGAAAAGTGAGAGCAAATTCACACATACAGTGCATTTACTTAATTACCAACATGATGGGAAATCATAGCATTTTTATTTACATATTAGAATGTTATGAGTAATAGGAGGAAATGCGCAATGAAAGATATACCACTAGCAAAAGTGCAAGAATAAAATAACATGAAGCAGAAAACATATCTCAGTAAATAGATAAACAAAACAGCTACAATTTGCCATTTTCTAATATTAGAAAATATTGTTCACTAACATCATGTATTACAGTGACCCTCTGTGGATCTTCTGCAACAAGAGAAGTGCAGTTATTACCAGTATAAAATGGAAAAGGGCACATTTATTTTGCAGCAATACTTGAAAGGGTAAAGTTCTTAACTATACTTAGTTAGTATGCCACAGTCATGGAAACAGCTGTACAGATATTCTGGCAGTTGTTACAAAGAGTGTAACAGTTATTTTTTAAAAAGTTGATGATCAACTTGCTCTTAATTAGCTGGCGCCAATTCCTTATTTGTTTGAAACCATTTTGTAGGAATCAGTTTAACTTACTGATCAAGATCTCATTTAGGACCCTTGTAGAATATTATGTGCAAGTCTGTAGTAGCTGCAGATTAATTCAGTGTATATGAAGTCTGACTACTATTGGTGAGGTTTAGGAACTGTGGTCATAGTTCCTGCATACAGTCTCACAGTCCCAGTATGAATCATTACAGAGTCTGTGCTGAGTATTGCTGTGGGGTATATTTATTATTCAGACTGAGTACAAACAATGGCATGAACAATGTGTGTATACAAACATATACAAGTTTTATGAATACTCCAATGAGGCATTGCAAGGAATGTTGGATTGTACCACAACATCAGTGGAAGTAAGAAATTGTATGTTAGTATCATAATCAATTCTACAACAACATTAAATTGGTTTACTGTTATGTATAATAATTTAAATAAATATTGACAGCATTTACATGTTTAATAAGAATTTAATGATAATATTAATTTTAACTAATTTCACCTCAATATAGTTTATAATGGGGGTTAACATCCATCTTTAATTGCTTTTCCTTTCTCCCTTATGAAATATGCAGGGGTTAAGGAGGTACCAGCCCCACCTTACAAATGATACTTCCATTGATGCTAAAGAAAATTAAGTCTGCATATCCTTTCTTCTGGGGGAAAGCAACCTTTTATTGGGGCTAAACATATGCTACCACTGAGGTATCTCCTTCTCCTCCTGCCTCCCTCTTGAACTGACAGGCTTACTGACTAGACAGAGGCCACCAGCCTTGGATTACAATTACTAGTGTTTAAGGGAGACAGAGAGGAAATCAAGGTTTCCTGGCATAACAAAGACTGCAACTTATAAAATTCATACCTACCCCTGTGGCTGATTTAATTGCTAGACTATTCTATTTCCAAACAACTCCTATGCAAGTGTTTGCTGTAAAATTTCTCGAAGGTCAGTTGTCCAAAGCAAAGGACACAAAAAGCTAATGTTGGTCTCTGTTTGTTTTCCATAGGAAATCAGGACGGGCAGTAATTATCTTTTGTGGGAGATTTATCCCTTTTTCAGGCTAAAGCAACTGTGGAATTAATATATATATAACTCCAGGGGGTGTGGTCTCCCTTCACATTGGGGAGTTCAATGGGTGGGGGATTTTCACCCCTGCAAAAATATTCAAGTTAACTTTTCTGCCATTCTGAGTTTCAATATTATTGTATGACTTTTCTGATTTTTCGCACTTTGCCTTCTAAACAGTAGTGACAATTCTATGGCTGGGATTCAATAAAGCCAAATCACCATGGCAGTATAGTATAGCAGCTTCTGCATGGAATTATCCCACCGAGCAATCCAATAAACAAGGCTGGGGGCATGCACGAGCATGCCAGCACTATTCTGACATGGACACCACTGAATAATGCTAATTACCTCATTTGCTGGTGAAAACCATGCAAATGAGGTGAATTAACAATTCAGTAAGCAGGCAGGCATCCGTGTCAGAGCAGTGTCCATTGCAGAGATGTATTCAGTTACTAACCGTATACATTTCTGCAAACATTAAACCGGGGGCATGACAGCAAAAAGTAAAGCATGTATAATGACAATTAGGCATGCCAATGGACAAAACTATGACTATTGGCATGGAAAATGGTTGCAAAGTTATGAAAATCAAAGTTTATTATTTTTTTTTTTTATTCAATTTCAGCCTTTTAAGAATAGCGCATCGGGCATACAAATGAGATTGTGCAGAAAATAAGAAAAAATGTAAAAAGACATTTTTATGGGAAATATGAATTTTCCATTATAGTGGGTAGCATGCAGAACCAAAACAATAACAGGTAACACCGGTAGCTAAACAGATAGGCTCCGGTGTAGTGGTGTAACAAGGGACTAAGGCAGATCTCAGCATAATGCATCTGAGATTATCCAAGTGCAACTAACTCTGGGCAAGACCGCAATGCAAATTGTAGATTGCTACAGATCCCCCACCATGCCCCAGGACTAAACTAGGCATAAATACCTATGTCACAAGATGAGTTGCCAGCTGGCTCACTGACCGAACCGACACTGTGAAAGTAGCAGACTCTAAATCCAACTTCAGACCAGTGACAAGTGGAGTACCACAGGGTTCAGTCCTAGGTCCTCTCCTGTTTGGTATCTACTTCTCTGAAGTACAGGCTAACACAGAAGGTCTTTGGCTAACAAAGTTTGCAGATGACTGCAAACTAGGAGCCATAATCAAAACTCCAAAAGATGTGGGCATACTACAAAAGGGCCTCACTGAGACAGATGCCTGGTGTCAAAGCCATGGCCTCAAGCTCAATGCCAAAAAGTGCATTGTCATCCCTTTTGGTAAAATTTCTGTACCCATGAACTACCACATAGGCGGTAGTCTACTTAACACTGAAAGTGTGATAAGACACCTTGGGACACAGGTGGATAGTAGTCTCTCCTTTGATAATGACATCGCCACAGTAGTCAGGAAATCCTTCTACATGGCACACCTTATCACAAAAGGTTTCTCATCCAGGAAAAAATAGGTCATTGTTCCCCTCTACTCATCACTCATCAGACCAATTATAGAGTACAATGCCCCTTTTGGTATGTATCTCACAAGACATCTACAACAACTGGAAAGGCCACAGAAATACCTCACAAAGAGGATTACTGACCTCAAACAGATGCCCTATGCAGACCGTCTCAAAAAACTCCAGCTTTACTCTGTCACATATCGCCTACTCAGAGGCGATCTCTGCCTAACATACCAAGCTATAACAAACCCAGAGCTGTTGGACATGCTCCACTTAAAGAAATCCCAATCCCTCTGAGCTACACACTCTAGGGACCTAATCCTTGTCACCACAATAAAGAGAACATGCTGGAGGGATAGATTCTTGTCTCAGAGACTTTCCATACTCTGGAACAAACTACCTTACTATATCAAACAAAGCTCCTCATTAACACTCTTCAAGACAAATCTTGATGATTGGATGTGAGATAGGGAATTCACCCTGGGGATCACTTCTGTGGCTCTGCTTGACAGGGGCACAGGAAAATAATTTTCTTGGCTGGAAAAAGCCAGGGTACCATTTGGCTAGGCTTATATAGGCCCTAGGGCCAATAGCCTAGTACCTATCTATGAACCTATGAGCAAAATGGGAGACTTTGACCACCTGCACATAACCATGTAGGAGCTATAATGCTGTAGTGTAAGCAGGAGAAGCAGTTGACAAGAAAAGGGGATGTGTCAGGCTTGGTGTAAGAATTTTGGAGCTCTGCTGCCTCTATTTGTGTTCAGCTAAGCACAGCTAAGTAAGGGGGTGTGTCCGAACTAGTTCAAGAAATGCTGAATGTGTTTGCATCCCTGGGAGGTTCCTTTCTGCTCAATACTGTTTACTATAGCTGTAGGAGTTTGTGTGGTGCTCCACGGGGCTTAAACACAACAGAAATACGAAAAAAAAAAACAACAACAGGAACTAGCAGAAATGTTTACATGTGAGCAGCGGGTTTGCACAGCACACAGTGGGGCTTAGAAGGGGCAGATATGGGAAGAAAAAAAACTGGAAATAGCAGAATAAAGGCACTAAAGTACAAATAATATAGCTGGCAGGTGGAATGTATCATAGTCAACCAATCACACAGGCAGCATTTGCAGCACACCAGTTTAAACTATGCAAACACCTTTCATTCTAGTTATTCCCACAAACTCTGCAACATTGGTGTACAAACTTGAGGGAATTTTAACTGACAAAATGTTATGGGCTGCTTTCACTTTGATACATCAGTATGTGCTAGAGGCTGAGGGCGGTGAGCAGGATAATGCTGACAACCGTCCCAGACTGAGGAGGAGGAAAAGAGTTTTCAGAACCATGGTAACCTACCAGGGGCTACAGGGTGGACAGGGACTTACTTCAGCAACTCTGTGAGCTGTGCTGACCTCACCTCAGACCCAGAGCCAACAGAGGGGAACCCATCCCAGTTGAAAGCAAGGTATGTGTAGCCTTAAGAATACTGGCTACAGGTGCATTCCAAAGACCTACTAGGGACATCATGGGGGTCTCACAGGCATCTGCATCTAGGGTACTCCACCAGTTCCTGGATGTCATGCGAACACATGCTGGTGAGCATATATATTCGCCCAGCACCCATGAGGAGAGAACCAGCCATATGCATCTCTTCCAGCATGTAGCAGACTACCCAGAGGTACTAGGTGCCATAGACTGCATGCACATCCATATCAAGGCACCACCTGGTGAAGAGGGTAGAGTCTATGTAAACCACAAGGGCTATCACTCCATCAACTGCCAGGTCATGTGCAATGCCCAGGGCATTATCATGAATGTGTGTGTTGGCAGCCTTGGTAGTTATCATGACTCCCATATCTGGCATGCCTCACAGCTCTACTAGGCATTTGCCGGGGGGGGGGACATCTCATATGGCCATCTGCTGGGGGATGCTGGCTAGGCACTGGAGCCATGGATGATGACACCCATCAGAAATGCACACACATACACACACACACACACACACACACACACACACACACACACACACACACACACACACACACACACACACACACACACACACACACACACACACACACACACACACACACACACACACATTGAAGAAGGCCGTAATGAGGCACAAACACAAACCAGAAACATTATAGAGCATGTGTTTGAGATACTCAAGTCACGGTTCCACTGTCCTGACAGATCTGGTGGAGCCCAGCAGTACTCTCCAGCCACATGTGCACACATTCATAGTATGTGCCATGCTACACAATATGATCCTGTAGAAACAGCTGTGGCAGGAACATCACAGGGAAGGCTCACACAGCCCCCCACCATTGGCAAGGCCCCCACAAGCACAGGGGGACTCAGAGGAAGAACCCCCTGAGCCTGCTCCTGCAGGCAGACAGAGAACTGCCCAGTATGCCCAGGCCTTGGCAAAGAGGCAACGCATAGCGCACACACTGACACTGTAGGGTCTCAGGGACTGAGACCTCTCTCTGACTTGCACACACAGTAAAATGGATGCCACATACATCAGACTTCCTGTATCTTACCATGTATAGGCTGTGTACTGCATGCATCTGATAGAGCCAGCCATCAAGCACCATCCTCACAACTGCTGAAAACACAAGGTAAGTCAGTCTTCTTAACAATAAATGAATGGAACAATACTTTATGCTAGCATAGCTATGGTATCGCTGCATGCATGCAAGGGAATGGGGTGACCTACTAGGATAGCAGCAGACAACTGACAGCTATGTGGGGCAACAGGACATGTCTGCCCAATACTGGTTTCCCCAGATAATGCAGTAGTCCCTTAGGTGACAAATCTCACTGCAGAATATGGGGAGGGGGGCTAACAAACTGGGGGGTCATAGGTCACATACATGGATGTCAATGTGGGGGTCCCATACTCACCCCTCAGCTTCACCCAGAAAGTCAGACAGAGAAAACCATAAAGAAATGTCTGGCAAAGGCCCAGAAATAGGGACAATGATGAAATATGCTCATACAGACCTACACAGTGATATCACAGCAGGTCTTGCAGTTGCAGTAAGGCTCTGAAGGGTGAGAGGTCTAAAACCCAAATGTCTGCCATTACAATCTAACCAGTGGTCTTTAGTCATATGCCTGTAGTCTCCAAGACAGGTACAATACTATGCTAAATGGAGCCAGAATGTAAAAGGAACATCAGCACAGTCTGTGCAAATGTGGACAGTTGAAAGGTGTGCTCCCCCACACCCACACATCCATGTTCCCATAGAAATGCAGTAACAGTAATGTTTTAGGGTATAAGCAGCAGAGCACACATTCCCAGGGCTGTCCCAATCAACTTGATAACTTGTTGCATGTCCACAATATGCAAGGGTCAATGAGCTATGTATATGTGTGGTCAATACTGTCAGTATGTGGCTTGTACTTACTCCTGGCTGTCGTGTCTTAGAGGCTTAGATACAGTACTGTGGTTGACAGGGTCCATGTTCCAAAAACTGCAGTGCTAACTATTCTGCTTGTCAAATACAGCTACAGTAGGAATTGTACACACTGTCCAGATGTCAATATCTGTTACTACAGGAAAGATGGACAGGTCAGAGACAGGGGGCCACACATATGAACAGTACACAGCTCAGAGTAACCTACACAGTGCCTTGCATACCTCTCAACTGTACAGACATTTTGCAGAATGTCCAGAGGTTTGCATCATATTTATGGTCTCTTTATCTTGAAATCGTGGTTGTCTGGCAAATCACTGGCAAATCACAAAAGGCTAAAGTCAGAAAATAATGACAGATTGTAGTTTCAAACTTCACACCCTTTAGGAAAATGCATGCTAATGCAAAACCTGTTATTGTATCACCTTTCAAGGTGTGCAAGGCCAATAGTTAACAATGGTCCCTATATGTAGGCCTATGTCCCCAAATGACTTATGGCTTTGTCCAGATGTCTGTCTCTAAACAGGAGGGAGGTATGGTGCCTAGTAGGACAGCAGATTCCTGAAGGTCAGTGTACTGCCAGGTCATAAAAGGCTGCCATCTTACTATGTCAGCACTGACAACATGTCACTGGCCAACATCCATACCCCTGGAATGACAGGTTGTCACAGAAGGAGCACAAGTATGCCTTGTATATCTGTTCTGCTTGCCCTAACATTGCATTTGCCTGCCAACTATTTGCAAAACAAGAAAGGGTCTTGTCAAAACATCAATGGCAGAAAGTGGGGAAGCAGATGTCATACCCATAAGAGAAAGCAAGCAAATACCAAACTGGTCTCTCAACTGTCTATGTTTGGCAGAACAGCATTAACACCCTGTCCCCATGTGTGTGCCTTTGTCTGACTGTCATATATGGGCCTGTCCAGATGTCAGTCTGTGACAGTTTGACAACTAGGCCAACATGTAGCCTCATAATAACATATAGCAACACAAACCATGTGAGGACCACAGCAAATGTAATGGTGCAATGCTGGACAACCTGCTAAATAGGTATAAAAAGAGGAGTGAAGTCCACAACCTTGTGTGTGATGTTATGGCATTTACCTCACTCACATCAGAATTACAAATACATAGCAGCCACTGTGGGCAAAGCCTGTGGTTGGACTACAGAAGGACAAAGAGACCCACATAAGGGGAAGGGGAACCACTGGCCAGACAAATGGAGAATGTGCACACCAGAACAGATTGTGTAATAACATAGGTGCCATGCAGTGTATGGAGTCAGTAAACATCACCTGCAAATACACAACACACACCTATATAAGTAGAGGTCCACAACAAAACAAAACCTCACACAAAGGACACCTCCGAGGCAAAAATACATGAGAACTCCACAAACGTATACACCACAGACCATGCAGACTCCACACACCAGGGTCTTGCAAACACTAAGGCCTTACCCCAAACCCCAAACATCTGCCCAGCACAGATAGGCTAACAGCACTGTCCTTCTATCCTGTTCCATATGGAGTCTGCTGAGGTGACCCCTGTCTGGCATACAAAGCAATCCAGACCCTGCCTTCATGGGACTGTTGCACATCTGGAAGTCAAGGCCCATTCGATCAACCCATAGGCGCAGCATCAACCTGGTCTGTGATATCAATACAGCTTGTTGGTGTGACAGATATGTGTCCCACAAACTCATACATCTGTGAAATACACTCCCTGTCCACATTAAGCCAAGTGCCTCAATACCACTAGTGATGTGCTCCCTGTATAAGTGCATGGGAAACACAAAATACAGTTCTGGGATTCCAACTGTGCCCCTGCTGGACAAGGGCTCTGTGTGCTGACATGTTTTAACATGGGCTACACTTCCATCTGCATGGGTTATAAGGACTTCAGGGCCAATACCCTAATGTCATATCAACCTATCAACCTATACACAACTGTCTGTCAGTGGTTCCCCACATTACTCTGTACTGCTTTGCCAAAGACATACCTGGAAGTCACATAGTGCTATGTGGAATATACTACACATATAATGGACATTTCTGCACAGTACAATGCAGTCTGTATCCACACCCATACCTCTCAACCTCTGACAGCAAGACAACTGGACAAGGTCATAAATAAAAGTGGGACAAAGGCTCAATGATAGTCACAAGTTGTAAATATTGGTCTTACAAACTGAGAAAGTTGGTAGAATAACAGGTTTTGCATTAGTAGGAATTGTCTGAAGGTTATGAAGTCTGAAACACTAATGTCTGTCATTATTTTGTAAAGTCAGTCTTTAATTATTTGCAACTAACTTGCCATAAAAACACAAGTTTATGTAGACTGGACAAAACTTCTAGACAAACACCTGGACAATCCACCAAAAACTGTACAGTTTAGAGTTATGGACCAGGATATGACTTTTTAGGTAAGAAGAATACAACACAAGCAGGAGATCCCCAGCCAGTATATCACCAAATTGCTGGACTCTTTACACAGCGTTATCAGTCCTCCGGCTGTAGCCACACCTTTCAAATGGTGTTTTTGGGCAAGAATGTCTATAGTTGAGCTCATAATATTGGTCTGTGCATCATACATTTGTATTCCTCTGGTAAAGCACTGTGATGATCTGAGGATGTCTGTCACTAGGCAATGACACAATACATTCCAGTGTCAGACTTTAGATATGTCAGAAAATGTCTGCTAAAACAAACCCTGTACCCCTAGCAACTTCCTATTTACTGTTGAGAGGTATGGCTGTAGCACACAAAACCCTGGACTGGAGTATAACAATCTCTGGAATGGAGTCCCACTCTTACTATAGAAGGTCATACCGGGCATGCTCCTACACTTAGAGAATCGCAGCCCATGTCAGAACCCACATCGGACTATATAACGGTATTGTGTAAATATGTCTTTGCATACAGACAGCGATGTACACCTTAAATGTCTCTACACACACCAATCAGAAAGGATTACCCACAGCTATCTGTAGGTGACCCATATGTGATATAGCTGCATCTGTTGCATGTGATACACAGACATAAATATGGGCAACATATAATAATCACACACATATAGACATAGGAAGAGAGAGACAGACAGTGATAGAGAGAGAGACACACAGGGAGATACACACAGAGAGTGAGTCATACACAGGGATACCCTGAATGGCATAGAGTGGTGTCCTGCTGCGGACAGTGGTATACCTGTCATAACCAGTCGCACGTGCCAGCATGAAGGTGAGATCCATTGTGTAATAGTACTGAGGTGGGTGTTATGACATCACATCACCTGCTTTTGTGTGTGTGTGTGTGTGTGTGTGTGTGTGTGTGTGTGTGTGTGTGTGTGTGTGTGTGTGTGTGTGTGTGTGTGTGTGTGTGTGTGTGTGTGTGTGTAAACAGTTTTAAGCCATTACCAACCACTGCACTTCCTAGTGTCCTACTTTAGCAGTCCTGCTGATGTCATTCCCTTCAGAAGTACCTTTGGACAGCCCTATAAGCTCTGTGGCATGTGCAAAAACTGCATAAGAGTGTAGTACAAATAACTAGATAGACAGGGGTTCTATTCTCAGTTCTGGCAAATGTGTGTGTTTGTAAGTGTGCATGTTTGTAGGATGAAGTATTTTGAGGATTTTCCCACCCACAACACTTCCCAGTGCCATACTTTAAAAGTCCTGCTTATGTCATTGCCCTTAAAAGTACCTTTGGACAGCCCTCAGCTCTCTAAGCTACGTGGCATATGTAATAGCTAAGTAACAGTATAGTGCAGATAACTAGATAGGCAGGGGTTCTGTTTTCATTTCTGGCAAATGTGTGTGTACAAGTGTTTGTAAGTGTGTACATTTGTACAATGACGTATTTTGAGGACTTTCCCACCCACAACACTTCCCAGTTCTCTACTATAGCAGTCCTGCTGATGTCATTGCCCTTAGAAGTACCTCTGGACAGCACTCAGCCTTATAAGCTCCATGGCTTGTGTAATAACTTAGTAACAGTATAGTACGAATAATTAGATAGGCGGTGGTTTTATTCTCAGTTCTGGAAAATGTGTGTGTGTGTGTGTGTGTGTGTGTGTGTGTGTGTGTGTGTGTGTGTGTGTGTGTGTGTGTGTGTGTGTGTGCAAAGGTGTTTGTATGTATGTTTGTAGGGTAATGTATTTTGATCCCCCTTCCCAACCAGTACATTTGCCATTGCCATACTTTACATGAGCTCTTGATGTAATTCACTTTAGACATACCTTCTGACACTGTTAAATCTTATAAGCTCTGTGATGCATGTGATAACTGCTTAACACTGTAGTACACATAACTAGATATTTAGGGCGTCTAAACTCAATACTGGCAATTGTGATACTGTGTGTGTGGGAGAATCATATCCACCCTGTGTGTGTATTTGGGTGAGAATCACATCCTCTGGGGGTGTGGGTTATATCATTTTGAACAGTGTACCACCCAGTACAGTTCCCATTGCCCTACTTTACTAGGCCTGCTGATGTCATTCACCATAGATGTACCTGTATACACTTGTCACCCTTCTAAGCTCTGTGGTGTGTGCAATAACTGTTTAATATATAGTACAAATAATTAGATAGGTAGGGTTTTTTATCTCAATGCTGACAACTATAGTAGTGTGTGTGTGAAGCATATCCCCTGTGGCTGTTGTGTGTGTAGGTTATACAATTTTAAGGCATGTTGACCCCCTACCCATGACATTTCTTTAAAGTGCCTATTAATGGCATCTGCCTCACATGCACCATGTAACACTATGCAGCCCATACCAGTCAGCTGTACAGATATATATGGAATATCCACATGGTTGCAACCTATATGTGGTCTGTGTCTGCTAACAATGAACATTCCTGCGATACAATTGCCAAATATGTCACAGTTACCATAGTGGCACACATGCCAGCATCAGACATTGTACCTGATGGTCATATCATGCTGCTACAAAGTCTGTCACTCTATCACTTGTGCAGGTTTGTAGGAACAGTAGATGAGACCATCACTATTTCCACTGGGTTATCTCACCATCCATGAAGACATTCGCAAGATTACTTGTTGTAAGAGGTTGTGTGTTATATCCCAAACATATAATCTATGTGGAGCATGTCACATTTACATAGCTGTATAGTACATACAACTGGATATGTAGAGTTACTAATATGTCTTCTGGCAACTGTATATGTGTTTCTGTATGCACAGTCCCTGTGGCTGTCTTTACTGTGTGTATGTGATGGTTATACCATTTTGTGTGCCTCTTCCACCCTGTGAACTCCCCCATTGCCAACCCAGTTTCAGCCCATACAGGTGTCATCCACTGTACAAGCACAGTTACACAGTTTCTAACACCAAGCCACTGTGCTGTATGCAATGGTCATATCACTGTGTATTGTACATAAATAGATGGGTAGGTAATCTACTCTGAGAAGCATCAACTCCATCTGCATGTGTGTTTCAATGCATGTCCCCATGCACGTGTGTGTGTGTGTGTGTGTGTGTGTGTGCATGTGTGTGTGTGTATGTGCCAGATGGCTCTACCATGTTAAGGGCCTCTAAACCCACCATTAGCAATCCTAACAGCCCCTGCAATTGTCACCCACATGAATAGTAGTGGCCGACACTGCAATTCTACATTTCCTCTGTGCTATTTGTATTATGTTTCTAGTGCTATCGTTCATAAAACTGTGCAGGTAGAGGCTGTGATCAGCCCTTTGACAGCTGTCCTATGTACATGACTATGACTCTGTGTGCAGTACCAGAATGACAGGCCAGACATGTATATGAGTTGACAGATACACATGCTGGTGATTTTCAGGTTAGACTAACACAGGTTGACCTCTGTCAGGAATACACACCCCAAACCTGTCATACACTGTACCAGGCATACCATCATCAACTGCATGAAGGTTGACTGGATGGGACAGAAATGGCAGGGGCAACAGGTAGTGAGAGGTGAATCTGTTGCAGTTAAAATAATGGCTAAGCTTATGAGGGACCTAGTGCCAGTACTCAAGTAACCTCCTCTGTATATGTGAGCCTGCATTTCTACAGAACACCCAGGTGACCTGCTTGATGGCAAGCTGGCTGTGTCAAGGGTATACTGCTCAGACAAGCTCCACGTGCATTTACAGAGTGGTCCTAGCAGCAAGGAACTCGAATAAGCGACTACCTTCTGGATTTAAGTATCTTTGCTTTTTTTCCACTGGAAATAGCTTCTGTTGCTTACTTTGAACTAGCCTGAACTGTTTTTTTACTGATTACTGCATTTATTTTAAAATCTGCACTTAAAGTTGCATTTAGTCGAATTTGATCGAAGGTTTGCTTGTTTGTTTGTTTAATTTAACTGTGGAGGCTGCCCACTAAAGTGTGCTAGCCTGTGTAACTAATTTATCACTGTCTCTGCATTTTCTGTGTGTTTCTACCAAAAAAACAAAAATAATCCTTGTTTTCCCGCCTTCCTCGACTAGTTTAGACCAGTATACAGGCATTGCTGTATTCTGGGCTGTGGTGTAGTTCCTGTGTTGTCCATTATCTTACTTGGATAGAAGGAAGTTTCTTTGCTCACCAGTGGGAGTGGGGAGCCTTGAGCAGCCTACCTGTCCTTGGGGAAGTGACCTCAGCACAAGAAGCTGGAGTAATTGCTTGTTTGGGACCATTCCTACCTCTTTTGTAGTTCACTGCTTAAAATCCGCCTGGGCGTTTTTTTTCTGGCTATACTGCTCAGACAAGCTCCACGTGGGTTTACAGAGTGGTCCTAGCAGCAAGGAACTCGAAAAAGCGACTACCTTCTGGATTTAAATATCTTTGCTTTTTTTCACTGGAAATAGCTTCTGTTGCTTACTTTGAACTAGCCTGAAATGTTTTTTTACTGATTACTGCATTTATTTTAAAATCTGCACTTAAAGTTACATTTAGTCGAATTTGATCGAAAGTTTGCTTGTTTGTTTGTTTAATTTAACTGTGGAGGCTGCCCACTAAAGTGTGCTAGCCTGTGTAACTAATTTATCACTGTGTCTGCATTTTCTGTGTGTTTCTACAAAAAAAACAAAAAAACAAAAAAATAATCCTTGTTTTCCCACCTTCCTTGACTAGTTTAGACCAGTATACAGGCATTTGCTGTATTCTGGGCTGTGGTGTAGTTCCTGTGTTGTCCATTACCTTACTTGGATAGAAGGAAGTTTCTTTGCTCACCAGTGGGAGTGGGGAGCCTTGAGCAGCCTACCTGTCCTTGGGGGAAGTGACCTCAGCACAAGAAGCTGTAGTAATTGGTTGTTTGGGAGCATTCCTAGCTCTTTTGTAGTTCACTGCTTAAAATCCACTTTTGCACGGCTTTGCGCGGTCGTGCGCATAGCGCAGCACTGGTTATACAAGGTTAAACTTTCTCTGGCTCCGCCAAGTCTGCTCTTCAATTTTTCCCTTAGAACTGTTCTACTTGTAATCTAAACAGCCTATACTCTATCTGAAAAGCTCAGCACTTGCTCCTAAAGCATTTTTACAGAGGTAAAGCACTCTTAAACAAAAGAAAGTACTTCATTCACCTAAATTCTGTTGAGTACCCATTTCCCTATAGGTCCTTTCTGACTCAGTTACACAGCAATCTTTTTTACTATTTCTAGCATGTCGAAGGGTCAGTTGCTGGCGTCCTCTCCTGTTCAGCTGGTGAATCTGGGAATCTTGAGGCAATGTTACAATTGCCTCATGTACACAGACAACCCTCTCCTTCTCCCAACAAATACAAATATATGCGAGAGATGCAACTATATAGCCAAGCTGGAGGCTGAGCTCTCTCAAATCAGTACTGGCAAGACCAGTCAGGAGGAGAAGGTAACCACGCACACCACAAAACCAGTCTCACATAGAACTATCACAACTGCAAACCAAACACATAAACACACAAAAACATACTCGGAGGTGCTGATTAAAAATCTACCAAAACAACAGAGGCCTCCAAAGCAGACACCCAAGCAACCACCACCTCAAGGCATAGCACATGCAACACATAGTTCACAAAGCCAGTGTGTGCTAAACAGTCACAGCCCTTAAGGCCAAATAACATGCCAGACACACTTGTAATAGGTGACTCCATAGTCAGACACACTGACGTCCCGCTCACCAGACTGAGCAAGGGAAAGGTCACAGTAAGCTGCCTGTCGGGAGCTAGAATCTGCCACATAACACAAGCACTCAGGTCACTCCACAGCAAGTACAAATATGACTCAGTCATTGTACATGCCGGTGTGAAAGACCTGAGGCACCTCCTGGACTACATGAAAAGAGACATAGAGGAGCTCTCTGATTATGTAGCCCAGGCCGGTATGACCCTGACCCTGAGCAGCATCTTACCCTCACCAAGAATGATGCCACAGTACAAAGACAAAATGATCAGTTTTAACAATTGGCTTAATTACTGGTGTCATTCTAAGGGGATCCAATGTCTGTCTGCTTGGGATGACATGCTTGACAAGCCACGCTGCTTCACAAGGGATGGCTTGCACCTGTCACCCTGGGATTCCGGATATTGGCCAAGGCTCTTGCTACCCCCATAGTGCCTTTTTTAGGCAAGGCTCAAATGACAAACCTACCTCCCTAGGAAAACACAAGTGGAAAAAAACTAAGGGTAATGCTGCTCAATGCCAGAAGTCTAAACCTCAAGATGCACGCCCTCGAAGCCCTTCTCAGTATGGAGAACATCGATGTCTGTGCAGTGACTGAAACCTAGTTCAAGGCTCCTGAGAGCACCCCAGCACTATCAGGTTTTACCTCATGCTTTCCGGCCCAAAAACTTGGACCGAACCACAAAAGGAGGGGGAGTATCCATTTTCATCAAAGATACCCACACCTCCAGGTTAGTGGCAATGCATCAAGCATCGGAGACTATCCAGGTGCAACTAACCATAGGCAAAACTGCCTTACAGTTTGTAGCATGCTACAGACCACCCTCTCAAACTCAGGAACCCCAAACAGCCTTCCTGAAGACACTGGAGAGTATGAATGTCTCTCCAAATACCATCATTTTGGGAGACTTCAACTACCCAAACATAGACTGGGAACATTACTCAAGCCCCAACACCCTAGCCCAAAGGTTCCTAGAATTCATAAACTCAAAATGCAATGGAACAACTAGTCACCATTCCCACAAGAGGAGACAATATACTAGACCTGATCATCACAAACATGGGGACAAAATGCTCCACACGAAGTATATCCCTCTTTGGTAAGATCAGACCATAAATTAATCTCACTGGAAATCCACATCCCGCCCCCACCCCCTGCACAAAAGACCACAGTGAAGAACTTCTCAAAAGCCAACTTCACACTTCTTAAGACTGAAGTGGGATCCTTCAAGGCGCCTGGCCCAGTGGAAACCACAACCCACACTGCTGAATCCTTTGCAAATGCCTTCTATGGGCACCTTCAAGAATGCATGGATCATGCAATCCCAAATAAAACCAAGACCCATTCCCCAAAGGCAGGTCTGGTGGACCCCAGCCATAAACAAACTCTACAAAAGGAGGAAGCTACTACATGACAGAGCAAAATCCCTAAAAGGGAAGGCATCTCTGATCAGTACTAGCAAAAAACTACGATCACTCATAAAATCATCCAAGGCCAACTTTGAGAGAAAAATCGCAAAAGACACAAAAGACAATCACAAGGCTTTCTTTAGCTATGTTAGAAACCTGGGTGGAAACTCCCAGATATGCTCAGAGTTAGTCCAAAATGACACAAAATACACTGAACCCACTGACATTGCCAACATTCTGGCAGACAGGTTCAGTGCAAATTTCTCTTCCCCTCCCCAAAAGGAGAAATAACTATCCCAGCAGAGTGTAGCCTCCCTAACATCTCAGATGCCCAGGTGAGAGCTGCCCTCTCTAAAGCTTAAAACACAGCATCAATGGGACGTGATGGTGTCCCGGGCTGTGTGCTACATGAACTCCAAGAGGAACTAAACCCACACATAAGGCTGCTGTTTAATCTTAGCCTTACTACAGGATACGTACCCAAAGAGTGGCGTACGGCAACAGTGGTCCCACTTCACAAAGGCGGTGCTTCTACGCACCCTGGAAATTACTGCCCCATAAGCTTGATGAGCCTGGTCTGCAAAGCTATGGAGAGGATCATTATGGAACTCATAAACAAAGACATTGGGGATCTACAGACATTGGATCCTACCCAATTTGGCTTTGTCAAGGGCAGATCCTGCCTTTTGAACTTGGTCGACTTTTTTGAAACAGTCACTAAGGCCATTGATGAGGGTAAGGCAATTCACACAGCCTACCTTGACCTTGCAAAAGCCTTTGACACAATACCCCACTCGGGCATCATAGACAAACTCACCAGCTTAAATGTAAACCCATATGTCACAAGATGGGTTGCAAACTGGCTCAAGGACAGAACCCACAGGGTCAGAGTTGCTGGAGCTATGTCAGACTCTAAGCCAGTCACAAGTGGTGTCCCACAGGGTTCAGTCCTGGTACCCCTCTTGTTCTGCATTTATTTTTCCGAGGTACAGGCAAACATAGGAGGATTGTGGCTGACAAAGTTCGCAGATGACTGCAAACTGGGCGCCATAATTGATACTCCAGCGGACACAAACATCCTTCAGAGAGGCCTCATAGAAATGGATAATTGGTGCCAGAGCCATGGCCTTAAGCTGAACGCCAAAAAATGTATAGTCATACCCTTTGGGAAAAACAAGGTACCGACAAATTACCACATAGGTGGTAATCCATTGGCACGAAGAGGTAATCAGGGACCTGGGGACCCAGGTTGTCAGTAACCTCTCATTTGACACTCACATTGCCAAAGTGGTTAGGAAGACCTTCTATATTGCCCACCTTATCATGAAGGGTTTCACATCTAGATCAAGAGAGGTCATTGTGCCCCTGTACTCTTCTCTTATCAGGCCAATGATTGAGTACAATGCCCCATTTGGGATGTATATCACCCGACACCTGCAGCAGTTGGAAAGACCCCAAAAGTTCCTCACCAAGAGGATAAAGGGTCTTAAACATATGTCATATGCTGCCCGACTGAAAAACTCCAGCTCTATTCAGTCGCATACCGCCTACTCAGAGGTGATCTGTGCCTGAGAAGGCCATGTCCAATCCGAATTAATGGACATGCTCCACCTCAAAAATCCAAATCCATCAGAGCCACGAGAACAAGAGACTTAAACCTCAACACAGAAATAAATAGGACGTGCTGGAGGGACAGATTCATAACCCAGAGGCTCCCTACACTCTGGAACAGAATCCCAGTCCATGTTAGGCAGAGCCCCTCACTGACTCTATTCAAGAGAAATCTCGACGAGTGGATGGGAGATCGAGGGTTTACCCGGGGTCATCTCTGTGTCACTACTAGACAGAGGCACAGTAAACTAAACCCTAAAAGGGCGTAGTATTCTCATCCTAAGGGGTGGTGAAAGCCACACACACTCTGGCTAGGCTTATAAATGCCCTAGGGCAGATAGCCTAGTACGAACCTATGAACCTATGAACCTATGTATGCAAGGTCACACTGTCTGCCACAATTGTCCCTCACACACTGTTGCATGTAAACACACCTGGTAAACATGTACATATACAGCTGTACCTTGACTATGAAAAGGTCACTGTGTTTCCACTCTACTATACTCATCATTGCTACTGTCAGCAGGCCCACAGCCTGCAGACACACATACACCTGGAACACAAACAGAATACAGTTTGTGACACTACAGTCAGCAGTACTAACAGCAGTAATGCATCATGGCTAACAAGGTGCATACACCTCAAGGTGTACCCATAACTTTTGCCAGCAGACAGCACCTTATACAGCATTATATTACTACACTGTAATATATTCACCCTGTGCATCAGACCCATATGAACATGTCCCTGCCTCACTGGTATGGATAACAGGGTTGTGGCACAAGTAGCATTACATGCACAGGGTGTGGTGTGGGATTGCTAGAGGCTTAGGCTGAGCCATATGGTTGACATTGTGTGTGTGTGTGTGTGTGTGTGTGTGTGTGTGTGTGTGTGTGTGTGTGTGTGTGTTGTGAAGGGGTGGTGCTCAACTGGGCCATGCAGAGGAGCTGTGCAAGTCTGGTGGTGACTAGCCTATGATAGAGATGTGTGAGTTTTTGTCTGCACAAAATCAAGCCATGTGGATGCCCGACACAGGACTATGATGGACCGCTGTGGGCCATACATGGCAGAATGTATGGTTCATTGTCTCCCAGCAGGGATGTGAGAACTGGTTCTGCCAGGAGTCTCACTGGCACTACCAGGTCCAAGTACAGATGCAATACTAGTCCCTGATGGTGACTGCTGTCTGCTGGATCTGCATCCTTGATGGGACTGGCCAGGACCACGTGACTATGGCCTGCTCTGGTGTGGTGTGGACAGCACCCTCCCTTCAGTAGTGCTGGTGGTACTGTCACTACGGGACTGTGAATATGCATGGCCACATGGGCTTTCACCTAATCATGTTGCTGACCCACATCCACCAGACCAATGCCCTACACCCACCACATGCTCAAGCACAGATGTTGCACCATCAAGCAGTGACAATGTCTCACCCCACCATCTATCCATGACATCAGCAAAATGATGTATGGCATCACAAATGCCGTAGAGGTCATCACTCATTTCAGGAAGTGCTGCATTCATGACCCTGAGCATCTGTCTGTTGTTGTGGTCAGTATGCGCCTGTGCCTCCATGATGGACCATAACATGTGTCTGTCGACACCTGCTGTGGCACTTGCAACAGGGGCTTGATGGGCAGCAGTCCTCCTACGAGCACGTATGTCCATCTCCCTGTGTGTCACCTCACCTGCTCTCTGGCTATGACTAGTGTTTACACTCACACTTGCCATAGTCACCACACTAGCCTGTTCCATGCCACCACCCTCCAACTGTCCATTATCTGTGGCTGCTGGGGACTGGGTATGTGTGGGTATACCAACTTTGTGCGAGGACATTGTGGGTGAAAGTGGGATACCAACCAATGGCACAGATTCAGGCCCCGACAACCCCACCTGTGCCTCACTATGATGACCATCATCTTGAGAGTCCACTAAGACACTGATATCAGGTTGTGAGGGGGAGAGACACCAACCCCCATGTTCACCTGTGAGGGGATGACAACATATGTAAATTAATACCCTGCAGTATTATGTTTGCTGACACACACACACACACGCACACACGCACACACGCACACACGCACACACGCACACACACACACACACACACACACACACACACACACACACACACACACACACACACACTCCTGGTAAAGTCTGGCACAGCTTTGCCACCTATGGGTCCTTCAGACCAGATCTTACCATAGTTCTCACTGCCACAATCTGTCTCTTTAACAGCTATTGTAAGGCTCTCAACAAATGGTGACAGATCCTACTGTGTGATTGGCCTATAAGCAGAATGGTAAATGTGGCCATGACTAAAGCTATTGCAGTGAGGTATATAGTATCATCAAGTGCATATGCAAGTACTGAAAGAGCTGACTTACTGATATACAGAACAGACACAATGACAAGGTTTAATGATATGTGATAACTAATGAAGGAGCAAGAGAAAACTCTATCCCTGCAGTACCTACACAGTTCAGACTCACAGGGATTCATTTCAGAGAACATTGCAGGACAGTCTACAATACATACAGGAAACATGTAAAGTACTAGCTGCATAGCTTCATAAGATGATACCAGGCTATTGACCAGGATGCCCTTATATGCCTAGCCTAGACTTTTGCCCATGTCCCTTCAAAGCCAGCACCTGTTTCCCCTGTCCAGCTGGGACACACATGAGATCCCAGGGGTGTCATTTCCATTTCACATTCAGTCATCCAGCTTATTTTTCAAGAGGGATATACATATACTCTGCTAGACATGGGGAGGGAGTTTATTTTACAGACAGTGTATTGTGTGGGACACTACACTATCCCGCCAACAAGTACTATACATGTCACAGACCAGGTGAGGGCCCTGCATGCATGTTGCATGAGTGAGGTTTGTCTTACAGATATGCAGAAATGCCATCAAGGTTGGTTTGGAAATGGCCTTGTATGCCAGACACAGGTCGCCTATGATCAATCTGTATATGACTGAGTACAGGGACAGGGCTTTCAGCCTGTCTGTATAGGATAGGTGTTGCAGACCCTAGATGTGCTTGGTCAGGTACCTCTATGGTCTCTGCAACTGCTGCATTTGCTTGGCAAGGTACATGCCAAAGGAGCCATTGTACTCGGTAATGCGTCTGATAAAGGTGGAGTACAAGGATATTGTGGCCTCCTGTTTCCTTGATGACATACCCATATTTGTGAGGTGGGCCATGTAGACAGCCTTCCATTCAATGGTGCCCACATGGTGGAAAACTGTCAGTTTGCTACCAACCTTGATGCACAAGTCACGTCACACCTGATTGCATGCTCAGTACATTGTTATTACTGTCATAATTAGTGTGGATGACATCTACCACAACAGGGAAAATGCTGCATCTCTTGGCATTCAGTTTGAGGCAATGCTTCTTGCACCAGTCATTAATTTGGGTAAGGGCCTCTTGTAGGATGCTCACATCAGTAGGGGTATGTAAGACAATGGCCAGCTTGCAATCATCTGTAAACCTGCTCAACTACAGACCACTGGTTTTGTCTTGTACCTCAGAAATGTATATCTCAAACAACAGAGGCCCCCAGACTGATCCTTGGGGTACAATATCATTGAGTCAGTTAGCTACCCATCTGGAAATATACAGGTTGATGATGCCTAGCTGTGTAGGCTTATGTATCATGGCCGCCTGGGAATTATTGTGAGAGATTTGGGCTAGGTGAAGGTAGGCAGTGTGCACCATCTTCCCCTCATCCTTGTGTTTGTTGACCACTTCAGAGAAGTCAACCAGGTTTAACAGGCCTGATCTTTATTTAATAATACCATACTGTGTGGGCTCAAGCATTTTGAGGTTGCTGATGTCTATGTTTATAAGGTCCTTGATATTGCCTTCCATGCCCTTGCAGATCAGGCTAGTTAGGCTGATGTGCATATGATTGGCTAGGTCAGTGGATTGCTACATCTTTGTGTATAGCGATGACAGTGGATGTCCTCTGTGCAGATGGGATGACACTGGTGCTCAGGTTTTGCTTGACTACAGTGTGCAATGGAGCTGAGCGCTCATTCCTGAGTTCATGTAGGATGCAGCCAGGGATGGTATCAGGCCTATGGATACTTCTATATGTTGCCTTTGAGAGGGCATTATGGACCTGCATTCTGATGATGAGGGGAGGGGTTAGGTGCTGTGCATGTCCATGTGTACCGATGGGGGGTGATGTTTACACTTAACCTGTCTGTAGCAGGTTGGCTATATCTATGCCATATGTGTATGTGGTGTTATTGATCACCACTACACAGCAGATTTGGGTGTTGCTTCTCGGATTGGAGACATATGTGTGGAAGGCCTAGTGATTGGCCTTGGTGGATGTGTCCAATTTGCACTCAGAGATAGCCTTAGGGTGATTCACCTGTGATGTTATTTGTTTGTTCAGACCAAGGAGACATTGCTTCCAGTTAGGCACCTGCTCCACCTTGGCCCTGTTCAGCAATTATTTTCACCTATTATGGCATCTGTGTATTGCTGCTGTCCACCACAGAGGTTTACCCTACCTTGAGGGTGATGGTTGTGTCCTGTTAGGTATTGCTGATTCATACATCTATGTAGTTGCTCACATAGTATTGTGGTGTAGACTTGGACACTACTGTTCATTTCAACTGATGGGACGGTGGCTGTAAGGCTACTTCTACCTGCTCTGAGGCGATGTATAGTCAGTTTTGGGAATTTTTTTTGTTTGACCCTGACAGGGCGGGGGCAGTAGAGATAGTGACCTCAACAGTGATGGCTATGTGGTTGGATCTTACCAAGGAGGATGACACTGTAGGACTGCTACAGTGGCTACTCATGTGTGTTAGAACCAGGTGCAGGATATCTCCACCTGTCATAGGAGTGTTGACCAGCTGATCCAATGCATTGCCATTGACAAAGCCAAGGAATCTCTGTGCATTCATGTTCAGGTAGAAAAAATAGGTCATGCACACTATGGTTAGGTAGTTAAAGTCACCCAGGAACAGGGTAGATGGTTGAATCTTGACAGATTCAAGCAAGTCCAGATAGGTGTAGTGGGTGCCCAGAGTCATGGTTGGAGGTCTGTAGCTAGCTATGATTTGAGTAGGTGTTTTGTCAACAGTTAACTGCACTTGGGATGTCTCCCATGTGCCATATTGTTTGGCTAGCCTGGAGGTGTGTATGTTTATGATAATGTTTAAAACTCCACCTCCTGTGGTTTTGCAGTTCTCAATTTGGGGTCTAAATGTATGGTGGGATGCGTAATCTGGCAAGTTTAGTGTGCTCTCCACAGCTGCAAACCAGGTGTCAGTGGCTGCACAAATGTTAGCATCCTCCAGGAGAAGGTACACTTGCAATGACATGAGTTTCATGCTAAGACTCCTAGCTCCTGTTAGAGCAAGGCATCTGCACAAAGGCACACATAGGTTCATAGGCTGGTACTAGGCTATCGGCCGTAGGGTCTATACAAGCCTAGCCAAACTATTTCCTGGCTATTTCTTCTTACAGTATTTATTTCCCTGGACCCCTGTCTAGCAGGGTGACTGACATGATCCCCAAGGTGAATTCCCTATCTCCCATCCAATCATCAAGGTTCCTTTTGAAGAAGGCCAAATAGGTGCTCTGCTTGACATGTATGGGCAGTCTATTCCACAGTCTGCGGAGTCTCTGGGTCAGGAACCTATCCCTCCAGCATGTTTTGTTCATTGTGATGACAAGGTTTAGATCCCGGGAGCATGTGTCTCGGAGGGATTGGCGTGTGTCTCTGAGGGATTGGCATCAATGGTGGGCAACGGATAGAAAATGGTGACACTTTATAAATGTAGCTGTAACACACTTAGTTGCTAGCAAAGACGGTTTTGCATTCACAGGAATACTCTGCAGGATATGACATCTGACATTCAGGTGTGTGCTATTATATTATGGCTTCAATCTTTACTAGGTTGCCAGTGATTAGCCAGCCAATACACAACTGTATGAGGCATTGACTACAAATATGATTAATCATGTGGTCAGTCTGCAACACTCTGGACAGTTGAAATGTATGAACTCAGTATTTAACATGCAGTTCAACACACACTTCTGTACCAGTTGTTTACTATGCACATACCCTATATAAGTCTCTTACATTTGTAAGACAAGCATATGTTTCATAGTAGCATTCACAGGTGACATATGGATATTTACAACATCCCAGGTAGCTGGCCAAGCAGTGTCACAGTCAGTATTGGACAACAGACACTCTAGTAGTAGTCATACATGAGCTGACCATTGCTGGAGTGATGCGGGGGCGAGAGCTCTGATCTATGTCACTGCAGACAGGGCCAGCATGAATAGCCATAGGTGCCGGACAGCAACATGTGACTCCAGAAAATCTTGTTGCAACCTAGTGTTTAACTTCCTATTTCACATTATTGCATCTCCCCTTCTGCATTCCATTGCATGCTTAATTGATTGACATACCTGTTATTGTGCTGAAGAGTTTCCTCAGAATAATATAAATGTTTAGGTTTGTGTAGTCACAGTCTGTCTTTGTGTAGACTGGTTCAGACCTGTTTTGCATAGGCAGCAGCTTACCTTTTGTAGGTATTGCTCATGAGCAGGTGATGGCCTGTGCATCAATTGGTGTCTCTCACTTGCTACTTGCATCCAAAGTAGCTGTGTTGTCTTTCCATTAGCCAATGCCATAGCAACACAGTGCTTTAAGTAAGTCCTTCATGTAGGCCTTGCCCCTTTTCCTTGCTTGTGAGGAGGACATTATGGAGGAGTGGGGGCTACAGCTTCACAGAAGGTAGGTTGAAATACATCTCAGAACAAGAAATGTGGAGACAGCCCAACAAAATGGGGGACAAAGTTCCAGAACTGGGTACAGATTGTACATAAGTATTGCTGGTATACACATAGAAGATGGCTAGATTATCAGGATTTGTCTGGACATGCATTTTCTGCATGACTTGATGACTGACAGTGATATGTCTCTGACATGCCTCTCAACTATCCAGATGTCCGCAGAATACCCAGAGGTTTGCCTCTTATGTTTGGTCTGTTCCTCAGAAAATTTCTGTTGCTGAGAAAGCAGTAGGATGATTGATGTGAGGATTGATGTCAGTAAATGTTGACATCCATTTGTGATTCAGACATCATATCCTTCAGGGATGTTATGTTGCAACAAACCTGTTAACACCAGCAACTGTCTCAGTTTGTAACACCATTATGTGAGATATGTCCCTCTTTTCGGCCCCCTGCCCCCCAAGTATGTCAGGCTTTGTCCAGATGTCTTGCAGCAAGAGCTTCAGTGGTATGGTATATCATGATTTAGTGACTTCACTCCTGATATCATCCCAGTGACTTATCACATTCCCAGAAGTGGTATGCAGCAGTGGCCATAAATATGGCCCCATGCCCTGGACATTCTGTGGAAATCTGTACAGTTGAGAGTATGTATGTCTGGCCATAGTTAACATACTGTCAAGACTGTGTAGCAGTGTAGTGTGTAAATGTCTGTTGGGCTGAGTAGGCAGTTTGGCAGATGTGAGTGTCATAGATCCTTTTCTGTCTGACTGTACATGCTGCTACAGTTGCTGGTGGTGTATCAGGTGTATATGTTTGTAGAGGCAGACTGAGAAATGTCCTGTAACACCTCAGGATTCCCAGGGGACTGTGACATGGGGCAGTATATGTCAGTGTAGTGTGTGACTGCAATTAGGATATGTTTGTTCAAACAGTCATTATACACTAGAGTTCAGTTGGGGTACTGGTATGTTGCAGTGACTGTGATGCAAATGGTTATGGGTGGACACTTTCTCACAAATGTCTACTTTTACCTACAGTTACATCCCTGTAGTGCAAGATACATTTGCAAATGCATGAGTAATTTCCCAGAGCTGATTTGGGGTAGTGTTGGTCTGACTGTAGTTCAGAAGGTGTTTGGTGAAATGGTTGGCAGCTTTCAGGGTTTTTTCCCTTCTGTTACATGACTGCAGTCATACCTTTCCTCTGTCCAGATGTCTATACACTGCCCAGATGCGTGACTCTTATGTTTGGTCTGTTCCCCATAACAGTAGTGGGTTTCTGACAAATCACTTGGATGATGTGAGCACTGACATCAGTAAATGATGACAATCATTTATGTTTCAGACCTGAAAACTATCAGAAAATAAATGTTAGCACAAACCATGCTACTCTAGCAGACTTCTTGGCTTATAACAGCCATATTTCAAATATGTCACTATTGTTTGCCCTTTATCCTCCCAGTCTGTCAGGCTTTTTGAAGATGTCTTGCAGTTTGTTTGTCTTTTCAGCTTTTCCCATTAAGGGGTCGCCACAGCGGAAATCCGGTCCACTAATGATTGGCAGTAGATTTTTATGGTGCCGAGTTACCAGCCCAACACCCAACCTTCAGCGAAGGCATGCCCATCCACACATGTCTTTCAGAGGCCACTCAACCACAGGGAGGACATGCAAACTCCACACAGAAGGCACTCCCCACACACTAGCTGAGAATCAAACGGGAGAACCTCTTGCTGTGAGGCAACAATGCAACCGCGGTACCACCGCGGCTTAAAGAAGTTGAATATATGTGTGTATGTATATATATATATATATATATATATATATATATATATATATATATATTTGTATGTGTGTGTGTGTGTGTGTGTGTATATATATATATATATATATATATTTGTGTATGTATATATATATGTATATATATATATATATATATATATATATATATATATATATATATATTTATATATATATATATATATATATATATATATATATATATATATATACGCACACACACACACACACACACACACACACACACACACACACACACACACACACACACACACACACACACATATATGTATATAAGAGTACTATGGATATGTATTTTTCCAATTACTGTAGTGCATGATATGGTTGTAAAAGCATTACAAATTCCTACATCTCAGATGGTGTAGAGGTATGTTTGCTTGTTTATGTATGTTTGTGCAGTTTTGCATGAAGCTAAGTGATGCTAATAGATGGTTAAATCTTCTTAGCTTCGCTTAGTGGTGCTTACACCTGCTTTCACCTGTGTTGACTTTAAATAAAGAAAAGAAAAAAAGATAGGAAAGTGGTGAAATGGGGGCAAGCAGGGTGTAAAACATTAGGAAAACTAGCTAGGGATGTGCAGGATGGTTGTAGGAAAGGACTATAGCTCTACATTTCTACTGCAGCAACAGCTGTGACTGATGTGGAAAATTTGGAATTTACAGCCTCACACCTCACAGGGAAGGGTGTTGGCAACATACATTTGTAGAATAATTTGAGTATTGAGTGATTTATGTCACCGGACATGGAGGCAAAATGTAGAGCTATGTATGGGGCAATGATTTTTTTGTGGGATAAATGCCCCCTTTTTTTATTAAAATGAGAGTGGGATGTTGGGGAAGGGCTGTAGGCATGTTTGGGGGAGGTAGGTTGGGTAGAATAGGTTGCATTCACAGACAGACAAGACACACAAGACAGCAGACAGGGGCAGTATATGAGACATGACGAAGGTAAACACCTTGGATGGGGAGGGTGGTTGGGAATCAAAGGCCCATGATCCCTCAAATAGATACAGTGGGACTGAGGTCTCCACCCATGGCAGTCACCACTGCACCTTCATGGCCCCAAAGGTGGATGTGCTTGGGGCTGGACAACAGGAGCAGCCTGCCCTTCCTGGTGCACCAGTTGGCCCTCCATCTGGTGCAGCCTTCTATCCAACTTTGAGCCAATGATGGTGCACACCATACCCCGTAACTTGCAGTGGGTGACAGACTCATCTCTGCACCCGTGCCCGGGGAGGGACGAGTCCTGTCCCCTGAGGTGGTTCCACCCGAAGGAGGTGCAGAAGTTCCAGGTTGGGTCCCAGATATGCTGGGGCCTGGTGCCATGGCCAGATGATGCAGGACAGGTGGCTCCACTGGGATCTGCCTTCCCAAACCTGCTATGGTATTGAGGTTATCCAAGCTATATTGGTTAGTCATGAACAAAACATTTCAAAATTAGTTATAACAGCATGCATGGGTGTTTCAATTAACCCAAACCAACAGATATGAAACAGTTGCATAGCAAACATAACACATGCATAAATGGAACAACAGTAAGCATTGTAACAGCATGCCAGTTACATTGACGGCAACAGGCCGCCAACAATGTTATTTGAACAAGGTATGTTAATATGCATCCAATTAAGTATATGAACAATAATAGAACAGAAGTCACAACATTAAGTTTTGAAAAAACATACCCATAGTATATGAATAATAATTAGTGAAGGAGATGAGTGTTGTGTGAGAGAAAAAGTCCATTAACAACTGTATAGTCTTCTATTTCTCACAATAGTACTGCTCAATACTCTGCAGGTCTGCCCTCACTTTACATCTACCTATGGCCCATAGCTTCTGTAGCACATACATACCTGTCAAACTGTCAACCTGTAATGGTATGGGGCAGACTGGGACAACTATGGCTACATTATTAGGGGGGCTTGTACATGTCAGGGTTACATATCTGACAAAGAAGGGGTACCCTGCACTGATGTTGCATGTGTCTGCTACTGGCTCACTTCACCTGGATTTCTATCTGTGTCCAAGCTGATTGGCAGCAGTGAGCACTAGCTGTGACAGCGTGACACTTGAGTGAGATGTATCGGGAAGAGTGCATGGTATATGTACCTATCCTGCTGTCATTTGCAGGCATGGGATTGGACAGTGGAACAGTTGTACACAGTGTAGTGGTATACCAGTGGTATACCCTTCCTACAGCTACTACAAATGTTTATTTACTTGTAAGACCAGTGAAGAAAATATATGTTACCACTATCTGACTGTTCTACAAATATTCAGTATTTCTTGAGTGTATATATGCACACATCTCAGTACCACTCCCTGGATTCGAGCCATGTCTGGGTGTGCTAAAATGAACAGCAAGGCTATTTCTCATCACACTGAGCTACTGGGGAACTGCTGCTGCTTTTTGTTTGACTGATTTCTGCCTATTACTCTGTGGGTTAGACAGTCTGGCCTTGTAATCCTGAGATTCGTGCATGACAGATAGTTAGTGTACTGTGTATTAATCCTTTGAAATAATACAATCTGGAAAGCAAAGGTTAACACAAGGCAATGCTGCAAGGGACACACTATAATAAATTAGACATTACTATTCAGGATTCTGATGTTAGTGCATAACATATGTCATATTTCATTTATATATTGTTTTACAGCTCCACAATCTACTGTTTTGCATAATAGTTGGTTCTCAGAACAACCTCAGTAGGTTCATGCTGTCAATGCCATATTTGCTGTAAAGAACCAGTACACATTCTATTTGTACAACGATGTACCAGAGTAAACACAACAGTTGGTGGTTTAGGTCTTTATTGTACTTATATGACACAGTGCTTTACTACTGCATATCCTGTAGAGCAATATTAGTCTGGCAAACTCTTATTTAATCATTAGACACAGAGCACACAACACCTTCTGGCAGTACATGATTTACTCCTTCTTTCAGCATATACTGCAAGGTAGATCTGTACTCATCAACCTGTCAGCGCAGCCTTGTCAATCTGTTAGCATGGGCCTCAGCATTACTAGCCATCTCTGCTGCAGCTGTAGGGGGAGAAAACAAACATTAGGCTAGGATTAGGTACAGCTATGTATGAGATACTTATTAACTTCTGGAGTATTCCGTCTCCGGGCATCTTGCATCCAATGAGCCAAGAGCTCCTCCTTCCTCCACTTTAGGGTAGCATAGTGATACTGTACCTGCTCACCAGTTTGGGGAATTCCTGAGACACTGCTGAGGTCACGTGCCAGATGGTCACAGGCCTCCTTTTTGTGCTGAGAGCCCTGGTACTGGCCCTGCAGCAGTCTGCAGGGCCAGTACCAGGGCTCTGCAGCAGTCTGTCATCATGGTTTTCTACAGGGAGCCCAGCCATGACCCTGGACTCCTGAATGCTGCAGCACTGTGCCTGGAAGAACGCTCCCTCTCCAATGCCAGACATGGTTCCTGCAGAGATCAGACTACAACAGGTTATGGCTGTATTCCTGCCTGTGTGGTTTAAATAAGGCCAAAATTCCCACCCTTTGAAGTCATTGGACCATTTTGAAAATGCTAAGCTCAGTTAAGCGGTGCGCAAATCTTCTAAGAGTAGTTGAACTGTGCTTAACAGGGTAATTGCTGCGCACTGCTTAACAGTGTGCAAATCCACTTAGCTGAGCTAACTGTTGCTTAGAATTTATGTCTAAGCAATGGTTAAACTGGCTAAATATAGCTGAGCACTGCTTAGCATTGCTTAGTTTTCATTTAAAAACAATATCAGGATTGTAGATTAATTCATCATTACTGACACATTATGTGTATATGATTTACTATACATGACATCCCCTATGTGCTTTCTTTACATTACCTTGGGGTGTGACTATACTGTATGGGACACTTGTGTATACATGGGTGATTTCACATGTTATATGCACTCACACTTCCATTTTGGACCAGCTACACTATCCTGGGTAACAAATATCACTTACTACATAATTTAACATAAAGAAGTTAATTTTAACAGTGCTTTCTCATGTAAAAATAAAGTGTCTTTCTTGGTACTTCACTACCTGTTTGCAAAGCCAGGACACTAACCACTACACCATCTCATCATTAAGATTTTAGCTATACATTTTTATTTAGCTCCTATCAGATGTTTAAGCAATACTGAGCAGATGGCCGTAACATGCAAACCCATTCAGCTACACTTGAACTTAACTTAGAATGGAAAAAAAAAATAAAAGCACTTCTGGTATATTTGGTAAAGCATATTTGGTAATGCACTACCTGTCTTTCTATCAACTGTCTAAGTCAGTATGGGGCGTATCAGGATTGAAGTCACTACATAATGGCATACATTTGAGTTTCATGCGTCTAATCCTTCCCTACATGTTGTTATATTAATACAAACCCTGTTCTTCTCTCAACTTTATATGTTTGTAAGGGCAATATTTATGATCTGTCCCTACTTGTCCCCTCATCATTTTAGGTTTTGGCCAGTTTTTTGCTCTGAAAGGTTGGGACATGTTAAAGGTGCCATATAGCACTTCTGCATTGCAGGGGGCATGTGACAGTACCTGTCACACAACCTTTGCATTTCTTCCTATCTAAATAGCACTTTGACAACACCCCCTGTATTGCTTCCTATCTACATTTCCTGCTTTCAGTGTCCACAGACACTGAAAGCACTTAGAAAGTGCCATATGGCACTTTCAGAGTGCAGGGGGTGTGTTTGATGTGTGGGCACTACTAAAACATGCCTCCTGCACTCAGTGATGTTCGTGTCCACTTACCCTTAGCAGTGGCGTGCCTTCATTAATATGCAAGGCACGCTGCTGTTAAGGCTATGTGGAAATGGACACGGTTCACTCCATGCAGGAATAGCACTATTCCTGCATGGAGTTTATTGATTCCAACCCTATATGTATAAAGTCTATATCTTATTAATTTACATATACTCTATATTCTCACATCATCTGTTGGCTGCTGCAAATTTTATAAAAGATTAAGACATTGTTTAACCTCTGTGTAGCAACACTATTTTCAAGCATGTGTATGTTTTATAGCTTATATTGAGAAATTTTTATTGAGAAATTCAATAAAATACTTGCCTCGAAATATTAGAATGTATACTGTTTTAAGATGTTGATTTTGTATATGATATAGAGCATTAGGTGAAGTAAAATTAAATGTCATAAGCACAATTACACTTAAGAGATGCAGTAATGACTTACATAGTGTATAACGCTGACAGCTATTTTCTGAATTCACCAGATATAACCAGTATTATCCCTGGCTAAGTCAGGATCATTTTAAAACAAAAAAAAAATGTAAGAGTAATTGGAAACAAGCATGATCTCATCTGAGATGTAGAATTTGCTGTTATTTGTTTAATTGTTTATAAATCATTGAAATAGTGTATCTCTTTAATTGTTTTATCAAACAGCTCCACCAGTTACTGTACTATACAGCACTCCAGCTAGTACCTTTCAGAGTGATAATGGTTCATCAACAAGCAATCTATGTGGGAATGCAAGGTATGTCTCCATTTCAGGAAAACTCATTTTTTTCAGTTGTGATAATGTAATTAATTAATGAAATAACTCACTTCACAGATCAAATTGAGAAGAACTCAGGATTGCAAAGAAAAAGCAGTGCACATGATGCTATATAGCGTACATGTGCTTTAAAGGGGAAAGGTTTTTGTATAGCTCAGTAAAAAAAGGGTGATCCATATAAGCAACGCTATAGATCACTCATAAACAAACCTACATATTAGTTGTGGGTGTAACAAGCTATATTAGTAATGCCTGTAGGAACAAAGTGCCGCCTATTAACATGAAGTTTCCATAACCAGACCATATTGGCAGTGCCAAGAGTAAGTTAATGCCATTGAACTCCATTTGTTCTACTACTGGGATGGATCATAAATGTGTGCATTTCAGTCCATGTGTAACAGGAACACTCTGCTTGATCAATAGTAAATCATGACACGTTAATTACTACTCAAGACTTTGCCTATAATAAGCAAAATGTTCCACCATATATGTCTGTTCAATAAAATACTGCCAGGTTTATTTTCAGTCAGGTATTCTGTAGATGTACATTATATCATTCTAGGAGACTCGCACATTTTCCATATGAGGGATTCCACGTCTTACCTTATATATCTATGTGAAACTACAATGAAGCTGCTGGTATTAATGTAGTACACAACAATGCTAAATTGTTGGTGAACCTGGGATAATTGTTTCAGTAAAAGGTAGTCCTTTGGCATCCTCTGGCAAAATGACACATCAGAAAGTAGTTTTGAACGCAATCAGAATATTGAATGATTAGCAAGATGATAGTCAGGCATGTCAAGTTAAAGACTTTAAACCTGGTGCTAGTGAATTGTAAGACAATGAAGTATTTAGACGATGAAACTCACTAGTGTGACCAGGTAACCATTAATAGAGTAGGAAAAGAGGGTAGCTGAACATCAGAAAGTAATACTGTGTGCTGCAAACAGGTGGCACCCTCTAAAGCAGATTGGTTCTCCCAACTACCACTTGTATGTTATATAAGAAATCACTTAGCTAGTGTAAGGCTTCTATCAAAGTATGTTGTGAGCCAGATTCACTTCAGAATCTTGAAATCCCGAAACATCGAATTTCATATGACTGAGACCATATGATCAATGCTTCGGAATATCAAAATTCTGTAACAAATGAAAAAAAAAAACAAACAATTTAAATGTTTCTGCGGGGGTCAAGCCCCTATGCACCCCCCACACCCTGCTACTTAAATATTCCAACTCTGAGATTGCAGTACAGCGAGGAAAAGGGAAATCACCCATTCCGCACTGTATGCAGATCTCTATTCACAATGTCGGGATTCTGAAAGTTCGATCATATGATCTCGGCCATATGAAATTTGATCTTTCAGGATTTTGGATTTGTGAAGTGTTCCCGTTGTGAGCCACAGTGCATTATTAAACAGTAAAACAAAGGTGAAAATGTGGCATTAAACATTTCATACCAAAGAGAAATGGATTTCAAAAATTAAAAAATTGACAAAATTGGAGGAGTGCCTGCTCCATCTGGGGCAGATTTGACATTTTTTGTCAGGCACAGATAAATAATGGTGAAGAAGAAACCCATTGTACATATACCTCAGATAAATAAATGCTAATTGATAGGGAATGAATAAGTTTCCATGGATAACAAAATAATTTAAATATGCTCTTCAGATGAAATGATCATACTGTAGAAAATTCATAAAAGCCTTAAAAGGGAGGCAATTGATTAAAAAAATACACAAAACATGCAAATAAATAGGATGAATGTACCTAAATAGATTAATTTGCAGAAGAGTGGCTTTTGTTGCCATGGTAATGAAAGGAAGAACAGTAAATGTGGCCCCACAATTAATCAGGCAAAAATTGCACTGAAGAAGGAGCAACACAACACTCATAACATTTATTTTTTTCCTTGTTTTTTACCCTTCATTGGTATAAAAATTTCTAGTGGCACTCATACTCAAGTCTGAGCCTTTATTGGACATTCCACTGACAGCACTAAACGTGTGACTGCATTAGTCATTCAGACACACAGTGACAGCTTCAGCAGTTCAGTTCCTGTTATTACTCAGAGATGACTCAATCCAGTTATGCCAGCTAGCAGCACATAAAATATGGCATTATTTTCATCATAAGGACTTCATGTTGCTAGATGCCATATCAACAATATCTTAGACATGGTAATATATGCATGAAAGGTAAATCTCTTTCATGTATACATGATTAACTCAGGACATATAGAAGGTCTTACCTTTGGGTTACTATACCAAAATACCGTCCAAATTTGAATGGAAGAACTACATTACAGTAATGCCACATGCATGGAGGCAATGTTGCTTAAACAACACAGCTGTGCATGTCCATGGTTTTTGACCATTGCACCTGCATACATTGTTAATCATGGAACATTTCCAGCTGTATGTCAGCACTGGCACTTAAGGGAGAGAGTTTCATTTCCTACCTTATCTCCATTCATAACTTCCCTTTCCCATTTCTACAACTGCCCCATGTCCTCCTGGATGCCTTGGTAGATTCCATCTCCAACACCTCTTCCTGTAATACTTTCCTCTGGTTTCCTCTGGTTTATAACTCTTAAACAAAGTACTTTCAGAGGTTAAGGAAGCACTTAGTTCATGCAATATGCAGCTAGCACTTTGTGCTTCCAAACCTGACCTTCCTATTCAAGATGATTCCTTTACATTTCCCTGACCTAATTTCATGATCCAATGTGATGTTACTCTGCTTCTTCTGCTCTAAAGAAAAAAAAAACTCTAGCAACTCTAATCTCTGGCAATAACACTTTCTTCTTCATCTATTGACTGTTTCTGATTACTTTTCTTTACATTTCTCCCAATAGTCTGATGTCCCTTTCCTTGTATGGCCACATAACTGCATGTATTACTGAAAGCGTGGTGTGGTAAGGAACCTGTACAATGGCAAGATCCACTCTTTGCTGTTGGAGTCCATCTCCCTGAGGATACACCCTAGCATTCTATTTGCTTTTGCTACTTTCCTCTCACTCTATTCCTATAAGGCCATTCCTAGTGTGATCAGAACCTTTAGATCATTTTCCTGCTCTAGTGTCATCATTTCACTCCCCCCAAATGATACTTCAAACCAGGTTGTTGTGGTCCAACCACAGTAGAATGTATATGTGTGTACTGAAAGTCAACTACCACCTTTCTGCCACTTGACTGACGTTTAAAAATCATCCTCTAGACTTCCCATCCTTCAGTGCTGCTCCTGTCTTTGCATCATCAGTGAAGATGATGGTACTTGTCTCCATTCTCTCAAATATGTCTGACACAAACACTTTGACGAAAACTGAACCCAGTACAGACATCAATGTTTCTTCACTGCAGAATTCCACTCATCACTTTCTTAATTCTTAACATTGTCCCTCATATTACCGCTTACTGTATCTTACCCTTTAACCATGCAGTGATCCAGTTCCTCAGTAGTCCCTTAAATTTACTACTGGCCTTGTATGTGAGACTGAATCACATGCCTTACTGAAGTCCTGTTAGACCACACCTACTGTTATTCTCCTGTCAAGATCACTTGTAAACTAGCCATGAAATTGGATCAGGTTTCATAAACAGTTACTTCTTAACATAAACACTCATTGGTTCCTGACATTGTGACTGCTGTCCTATAGAAATTCTACTAGTTTTACCATCAGTGATCTCCATGAATCTCCATTCCATTGCTAAGTTAACAGTGTTCAGTGCCATCTATACCATTCACTAAACTGTTGAATACATCCACCAGAGGATATGCTGAAACACTGGCCAGATTCCTGAGGACTCTGTGATGCAGTAAATCTGGTCCTTGTGTGTTGTTATCCATGATGTTAGCTAGTTGTTCTTCCAACTAGTCTCTTATTATCCTGGTATCTATCTACTACTACCATCACTCTGCTCTACCTCTATTCTGTGTCTATCCACTACTAATGCCACTCTGCTGCACCTCTATTCTAACATCATTTACTCTAATTACTTGTCCTTATGAAGACTAAAGCAGAGTATTTATTGAGTACTTCTATTTATTTTCACAATCATCTATGGTGCTCCTTTCATCTCTCTTCATCTCGGCTAGTTCTGTCCCTACCTTTCTACTTTCTGCTACGCATCTAAAAAAAAAAAAACCTTGATATATTATACTATACTTCACTATGTTGTGTTGTGTTGTGTTGTGTTGTGTTATGTTATGTTATGTTATGTTATGTTATGTTATGTTATGTTATGTTATGCTAAGTTATGTTAGGCTATATTACGTGATGTGATGTTATGTTATGTTATGCTGTGTTATGTTGCATGTTATGTTATACTATTTCATAGAATCTTATATTATGCTGTTATGCCGTAGTATGCTTTGCTATCCATACTGAGCCCTCTCCTTTTTGGCATTTAATTCTCTGATCTCAACACTGACAACAAGGATATTTGGCTGACTAAGTATGTCAATGAGTGCGGTAATGATTGCTGTATCATAATGAATATTATATATCACAATTAAACATCAAGGGCATCTCTCACAAAACCAAGGAAGACAGTGCTGCCTTGTACTCTGCCCTCGTTAGACCTATTATAGGACATAATACACCTCTTTTCATGTATCTCACTAGATATAAATAGAAAAAACTTGAATGCACTATATATTACTACACGTTACATATAACTGCCTAGCACCTGGCTGACATATTCTAACTCTTTTCCCCTACCCACTATCCAACCTCTTTAAAACTTCCACAGATGCCCTATATATGATCACATGTTACTTGTAACTGCCTAGCACCTGGCTGACATATTCTAACTCCTTTCCACTACCCACTATCCAACCTCTTTAAAACTCCCACAGATGCACTATATATCACCACACGTTACTTGTAACTGCCTAGCACCTGGCTGACACATTCTAACTCATTTCCCCTACCCACTATCCAACTTCTTTAAAACTCCCACAGATGCACTATATATTATCACACATTACTTGTAACTGTCTAGCACCTGGCTGGCACATTCTAACTCCTTTCCCCTACCCACTATCCAACCTCTTTAAAACTCCGACAGATGCACTATATATTATCATACATTACTTGGAACTGCCTAGCACCTGGCTGACATATTCTAACTCCTTTCCCCTACCCACTATACAACCTCTTCAAAACTCCCACAGATGTACTATATATTACAACATGTTACTTGTAACTGCCTAACACCTGGCTGACATATTCTAACTCTTTTCCCCTACCCACTATCCAACCTCCTCTTTAAAACTACCACAGATGCACTATATGTTACCACATGTTACTTGTAACTGCCTAGCAAAAAGCTGCGGTGGTGCAGCAGTAGCATTATTGCCTCACAGCAAGAGGTTCTCCTGTTCGATTCTCGGCTGGAGTGTCTTCTGTGTGGAGTCTGCATGTCCTCCCTGCAGTCGAGCGGCATCCGAAAGACATGCATGAATGGGTGTGCCTTTGCTGAATGTTGGGCGTCGGGCTGGCAACTCGGCACCATAAAAATCTACTGCCAATCATTAGCTGACTGGAGTTCCTCTGTGGTGACCCCTAACCGGGAAAAGCCAAAAATACAAACAACAGCAACAAACTTGTAACTGCCTAGCACCTGGCTGACATATTCTAACTCCTTTCCCCTACCTGCTATCCAACCTCTTTAAAACTCCCACAGATGCACTATATATTATCACACGTTACTTGTAACTGCCTAGTACCTGGCTGACATATTCTAACTCCTTTCCCCTACCCACTATCCAACCTCTTTAAAACTCCCACAGATGCCCTATATATGATCACATGTTACTTGTAACTGCCTAGCACCTGGCTGACATATTCTAACTCCTTTCCACTACCCACTATCCAACCTCTTTAAAACTCCCACAGATGCACTATATATTATCACACATTACTTGTAACTGCCTAGCACCTGGCTGACATATTCTAACTCTTTCCACTACCCACTATCCAGCCTCTTTAAAAAACTCCCACAGATGCACTATGTATTATCACACGTTACTTGTAAATGACTAGCACCTGGCTGACATATTCTAACTCCTTTCCACTACCCACTATCCAGCCTCTTTAAAAAACTCCCACAGATGCACTATGTATTATCACATGTTACTTGTAACTGACTAGCAAAAAGCTGCAGTGGTACAGCAGTAGCATTGTTGCCTCACAGCAAGAGGTTCTCCTGTTCGATTCTCAGCTGGAGTGCCTTCTGTGTGGAGTCTGCATGTCCTCCCTGCGGTCGAGTGGCCTCTGAAAGACATGTGTGAATGGGCATGCCTTCACTGAAGGTTGGGTGTCGGGCTGGCAACTCTGCACCATAAAAATCTACTGCCAATCATTAGCAGACTGGAGTTCCTCTGTGGCAACCCCTAACTGGGAAAAGACAAACAACAAACTTGTAACTGCCTTGCACCTGGCTGACATATTCTAACTCCTTTCCCCTACCTACTATCCAACCTCTTTAAAACTTCCACAAATGCACTATATATTATCACACATTACTTGTAACTGCCTAGTACGTGGCTGACATATTCTAACTCCTTTCCCCTACCCACTATCCAACCTATTTAAAACTCCCACAGATGCATTATATTTATTATCACGTTACTTACCAACTCACTGCCGCCTACTCCCCTCTGTCCCATCTATTCTCACTAACTCTCTCCTAGACTAAGTTGAAAAGCTTTCCCTTAAAATGTCAATGCACCTCCTTTGAACTTGTCTATATATTCTCCTCCTTTTTTAGTTTTTCCTTTCTTGTTTTATCTTCAGTACATCTTCAATACTATCTCTGCTAAATATACTGTATGAACAACAATCATATGTTACTACTTGCTATACTTTTAATTGTATACCTAAACCACTATGCTTATGTAAATATTGTATGCAATCACGTTATTATATGCTATATTTTTATAACTGAATGTGGAAACCATAATGCTCATGTAAATATCTTATGTATAGCATGTTAGCAATTGTTCTGGAGCTTTTCTCCCTGGACCTCCACTGAAAACGGACAGTTCTGTCTAGTCGGACCTTCCCAATAAACAAATGTAAAATATTATATGGGAAAAGTTATATGTAATGAATGTAATACAGACATAGATACATTTGCTGAATAATCCTATGATGTGACTTAAAATATATATTTTATATATATATATATATATATATATATATATATATATATATATGTTGTGTCTATCAGCTTTTCCCGGTTAGGGGTCGCCACAGCGGAACTCCGGTCCGCTAATGATTGGAAGTTGATTTTTACGTGCAGAGTTACCAGAGAATCGAACTGGACAGCATCTTACTGTGAGGCGAGAAATATATATATATATATATATATATATATATATATATATATATGTGTGTGTGTGTGTGTGTGTGTGAACTAACAAAAAATAGAATAATAGAATAGTGAAAATAAAGAAGTGTCATGAACATAGGTTATTGATGAATTCCTGCACTTTGTATACCTGTCACTATTTGCCTGCACTTCAAAATTTTGTGCTTTCTCAGATCTAAAAAGGTGGAATTTACCATTGTGTATCCAAAGGGTAGTTGAGGTAAAATCAAAGCTTTTTACTTGTAGAAATAATGACTAATTATTTTAAAATATTTTATATTTGAATAGTATCAGTCTCAGTTAACTCACAATGAACATAAATGTGAAAACTCTTGATAGTTAACTGAATTATTTATTTATATTTATTTATTTATTTATATTTGTTGATGGGGAGTGTCCGACTGGACGTAGGTCCATTTTCAGCGGAGGCCCGGGGAGAAAAGCTCCACAGTTAAAATAAACAGACAGTAGTTACATTGGATTACATAGCGATTAACAATTTACATAGCAATTACAACATATTTACAGATGAAGAACATAGTACATCAGTAGACAACTAGAATCTTTATCTGTGAAGTACATAACAGACATTAACAAATGTTACAAGAAGAAGTTCCTGCTGTATAATAAGTACTGGCTTATAAGCATCTGAGCTTGCTATAATCAAGGTAGTTAGTGGAGTGGAAAGAAAGGTAGTGGTTGGATGGGGTGGATGATATTAGAGTAGAATTAAATATGTTTAATGCAATATTAGTAAGATTTCAATAACTAATAAGCAGCAGTAGTTATTGTTCTATATTTAGCTTAATGATATAGTATTTATAATAAGTATAACCTGGTTTCTAACAGTGTTTCCTTCTCTGTATTCTATTGTGTAAGTACTGCTTTTTCTTCAATTCATATGCAAACATGCAGTAGTAGAAAGTCACCACTAGATGTCAAAGTTTCACAAGTCTGTGGTTTGTGTGCTGAGCATATTAAGCAAAGAATACTGTATTCCATGTAAAAGGTTTTTAATGTTTATATAGTTAAGATTTTTACCCTAGTCATTCATAATTTTTCCATAACAAATGATATTTTAAACTGTTTTAGAAAAAGCACACAAAATCAGTACATATATCCTAATATTGTAAAACCTGTCATATTATGTCAGCTTATAAAGTTCTTTCTGTAAATGTAAATGGGCTAAATAATCCCATGAAGATAGGTAGTGTGAACAAATATCTTTCTTTGCATAAAATAGACATTTCTTTTCTTCAAGAAACACACCTAGTTTCACATGATTTGAACAGATTTCTGTTAAAAGACTATGTATTGTTGGTTAGGTTCATAGGTTCATAGGTAAGTACTAGGCTATCTACCCGAGGGCATCTATAAGCCTAGCCAGAATGTGTTGGCTTTCGCCGCCCCCTTAGATTAGTTCCCTGTGCCTCGGTCCAGCAGAGCCATTATTACCCTGTGCCTCTGTCCAGCAGAGCCACTGCAGTGATCCCCAGGGTAAATTTTCGGTTTCCCATCCACTCGTCAAGGTTTCTCTTGAAAAGTGTTAGTGAGGGGCTCTGCCTAATGTAGATTGAAATCCTGTTCCAAAACATGGGGAGTCTCTGGGACAGGAATCTATCCCTCCAGCATGTCCTATTTATTGTTATGGTGTGGTTTAGATCCCTAGAGTGTGTGGCTCTTGGGGTTTGTTTGTTTTTTTTTTTTTATGTGAAGCATGTCCATCAATTCTGGGTTGGACATGGCCTTGTATGTCAGGGCAGCGATCACCTCTGAGTAAGCGGTATGCAACTGAGTACAGCTGGAGTTTCTTCAGTCAGGCTGCATACGGCATATGTTTGAGGCCAGTATTCCTCTTGGTGAGGTACTTCTGTGGTCTTTCCAGCTGCTGCAGGTATCTTGTAAGGTACATCCCAAATGGGGCGCTGTACTCTATGATGGGTCTGATGAGTGATGAGCAGAGGGGCACAATAACCTCTTTTGTTCTAGATGTGAACCCTTTTGTGATTAGGGGGGGCCACCTAGAAAGATTTTCTAACCACCTTGTCAATATGATTATCAAAGGAGAGATTACTATCTACTTGGGTCCTCAGATCCCTTATGACATTTTCAGTATTTAGGGGGCTGCCACGTATGTGGTAGCTCATGGGTACTTTGTTTTTTCCAAAGGGGATGACTATGCACCTTTTGGCATTTAGCTTGAGGCCATGATTTTAACACCAGGTATCCGTCTCAGTGAGACCCTTCTGAAGGATGTCTGTATCAGCTGGAGAGTCAGTTATGGCCCCCCAGTTGGCAGTCATCTGCAAACTTGGTCAGCCATAGTCTTCCTGTGCTTGCTTGTACCTCTGAGAAGTATATACCGAACAGGAGGAGTCCCAGGAGTGAGCCCTGGTGAACGCCACTTGTAACTGGTTTAGAGTCGGACTTAGAGCCTTCAACTCTCACTGTGTGGGTTCTATCCATGAGCCAATTGGCAACCCATCTCATGACGTAGGGGTTTATGTTCAGGCTGGTGAGCTTGTCTATAATACCAGAATGGGGAATGGTATTGAAAGCCTTTGCAAGGTCTAGGTAGGCTGTGTGGACCTCCTTTCCCTCATCTAAAGCCTTGGTAACTGTCTCAAAGAAGTCCACCAGGTTTAGGAGGCATGATCTGCCTTTAACAAAGCCAAACTGGGTAGGGTCCAATGTTTGAAGGTTCCCAATGTCTCTGTTAATGAATTCCATGATGATGCATTCCATAGCCTTGTAGACCAGGCTAGTCAGGTTTATGGGGCAATAGTTCCCGGGGTCCGTTGTGGCTCCACCTTTGTGAAGTGGGATAACTGTTTCTGTGCACCACTCTATGGGCACGTAGCCTGTAGAGAGGCTGAGTTTGAACAGTGTGTTTAGGTGAGGGGTTAGTTCATTTTGGAACTCATGTAAGACGCAGCCTGAGACACCGTCTGGTCCCATTGAAGCTCTATTTCTGGCTTTGGATAGGGCTGTTTTAACCTGTGTGTCAGTGATTGCCAGGGTACTACATTCTTCTGGTATGGTTAAGGGCCCTTTAGGCGATGGGGGGTGGGGGGGTGAAGCTTACACTAAACCTGTCCCCCAGAATGTTGGCAATATCAGTTGGTTCAGTGTATTTTGTGCCATTCTGCACTAACTCAGAGCAGATCTGAGAGTTTCCATTTAGGTTCTTGACATAGCTAAAGAACACTTTGTGGTTATCTTTGGAGTCCTTGGCAATTTTTCTTTCGAAGCTAGCCTTGGATGATTTAATGAGGGATCATAGTTTCTTGATGATACTGATCAGGGATGTTTTTCCTTCTTGGGATTTTACTCTTTTCTGCACTAGTTTCCTCCTTCTATTGTATAGCTTGTTTATGGCAGGGGTCCACCAGACTGGTTTCCTTTTCTTGGAGGAGTGAGTTTTGGTTTTGCTTGGGATAGCACGATCCATGCATTCTTGCAGGTGCTCATAGAGTGCTTTTGTAAGGGATTCAGCAGCTTGGACAGCATTGTCCTTTAGCATAGTGGCTGTGAACCTTTCCACCTCGGTCTTAAGTAACGTGAAGTTTGCTTTTTGAAAAGTTTTTCACGATGGTTTCCTTGATTGGGGGTAGGGGCGGAATGTGGATATCCAGAGTGATTAGTCTATGGTCTGATCTAACCAGCGAGGGTTTGACCTCTGGTGTAGAACACCGGTCACCCATGTTGGTGATGACCAGGTCCAATATGTTGTCACCTCTGGTGGGGGTGTTGACCAGCTGATCCAGGACATTTGAGTTTATAAATTCTAGGAAGTGTTGGACAAGGAAGTTAGTACTTGAGTAGTTCTCCCAGTTAATGTTTGGGTAATTGAAATCACCCAATATTAGGGCATTTGGTAGGACCTTCATATTTTCCAGTGTCTCCAGAAACATGGAATGGGGTTCCTGGGTCATGGTGGGTGACCTGTAGCAAGGTGCAATTTGAATTGCAGTTTTGCCAGTTGTTAGTTACACATGGATGATCTCTGAGGCATTGTGCTGTGCCACTAACCTGGAGGTGTTGGTATCCTTGATGAATATGGATACACCCCCACCTTTTGTGTTTTGGTCTGGATTCTGTGGCCGAAAAGTATGGAATGAGTTATAGCCTGGTAGTGCTGGGGTGCTCTCTGGATCCTTAAACCAGGTTTCTGTTACTGCACAGATATCAATGTTCTCCATACTGAGGAGTGCATGCATTCTGAGGTTTAGACTTCTGGCATTGAGTAGCATTACCCTCAGTTTTTGGTTACTTGTGCTATTTATGGTGGTAGGTTTGTCTTTTGAGCCTTGCCTACAAAAGGCACTATGGGGGCAGCAAAAGCCTTGGCCAGTATTCAAAAGCCTAAGGGTGACAGGTGCAAGCCATCTCTTGTGAAGCAATGTGGCCTATCCTATTACCTAACTCCACAAATATTACCCTTTCACTACTCTCCTCCTAGATCACCATACTCTACTCACTCTCTCATCTCCACCCAATAAACTTCTTTCTTCTACCTACAAAGAACCTATATCTATCCATATAATGAATACTCAATCCACCCCATCCTTTATCACATTGTTATTCACACTCTCACTATTACCTCCTTTAATCTTTACTCATCTTTTCACCTCATTTGAAAATCCACTAGACCCAAACCAAAACTATCACAAAAAAGAAACCAACTCTCCAAACTCACCTTTACTTTTTATTCACGCTAACATAATATCCTCAGCTAACTACATACTTCCTAAATATCATAGAAATCTACACACAAAGTACAACAATCTAATCCCCACAAAATGTCTGTCTCTATACAGCAGATTCAAAACCCATACTATCTAAGCCTTCTACTCTATTTAAAGGATGGTGACATTCACCCTAACCCAGGCCCCCCAACAACTCCCATCTCTCTCCTCAACTTCAAAGAATCACCTACCCAAGCCCTTTCTAGACCATCTAACTCCCTATTAATTGCTCATCTTAACATATGCAGTATAAACAATAAAGTAACTCAACTCCAAGCTCTAACAGAAATTATTCCTTTGATATTCTCTGCTTAACAGAAACCTGTCTAAAACCTTCAACCAAAGATAATGAAATAATCCCACCTGGATATAATATCCTGAGACTAGACCGAACATCCAAGAAAGGTGGAGGGGTCGCTATCCTATATAAACCTAGCTTACAATTAACCACTCATAACAGCAAACCACCTATAGGCTCCAATGCAGAAATTCTTATCACCAAACTTCTTCTTAACGATTCCAAATCTATCTATGTCATCTGTATATATCTACCTCCTGGTAATAACATAGCAACCATGGAAAACATACTTTGCTGGCTTTCCCAAAACTTGCCTCAAGAAACCATAATCCTAGGTGACACAAATATTGACTGGACCTGCTTATTCAGTAACCTCTCCTCAAACCATATTAACCTATATGGGTATTCCCAAACCATTACCTCCCCTACCAGAATAAATAAATCTAACAAGAAATCAAGCTTACTAGACTGGATCCTCATTAATCATCATCCTCACATCTATGACCCAGGAACTCTCCATGATGATTTAAGTGACCACTCTCTTACCTATATCATCAGACATAAAATCAACTTTCCCTCCCCAATATCAAGTAAAAACATCAGGTCTAAAAAGCACTTTAATCCTGAACTTTTCCAGATGGAACTAAGAGCATGCAACTGGTCACCCCTACAATACCTACCTTTAGATGAAGCCGTTAGTTACTTTAACTCTAACTTCCTTGCTATCCTCAACCACCATGCCCCAACCAGACTAGTTAGAACTAAAACCAAACATGCTCCCTGGCTTTCCAAGGAAACCAAACATAAAATCAATGTTAGAAACAAACATCGGGCAAAATGGAGGAAAACAAAAAACCCTATAGACCAACAGACATTTAGACAACTACGAAATGAAACTAAGAAAGCTATCATATCTGACAAAAAAACTACTACCTCCAACCCCAACAAGCCAGTCAAAACAAGCCACAGAAATGTTGGTCTAGTATCAACCAACTACTCCATCCAGGACAATCCACTACTCCAAACCCTCAAAACACTGAACACAAAACACCAATAAATATAGCAAATTCTTTTAAAACCTTTTTTACTGATGCTATACAAACATTAGCTAGTCAACTATCACCTAACAACTTCACTCTACCTTCGATAGAATCAACCTCACCCCCTACTTTTATTTTCAACCCATTCCAACATCATATATTCTAACTCTTCTACAGAAACTGAAACCATGCTCCCCCTCAGCAAACCAACTATCTGCTGAATTCCTACAACAATCCACCAAAGTTATTGCCTATCCCATTTCTATCCAGATCAACTGAACTATTACTGACAGTTATATCCCCAGTTTATGGAAAATTTCCCATAGTATCCCCCTCCACAAAGGAGGACAATCCACTGAACTCTCCAATTACCGCCCCATTGCCCTCCTCTCACCTCTAGCAAAGATCATGGAAAAATGTATCCACAATTACTTGACCATCTAATAGAAAATAACCTACTAGCCAACTGTTAACATGGTTTTAGACCTTCACATAGCACTACAACTGCCCTTCTTTCCTTCACAGATTTTATCAACAACAACCGCAACCTTAACAATCTCTCTTCAGCTCTATTCATTGACCTGTCTAAAGCTTTTGACATGGTAAATCACCAAATTCTCATCACTATACTGAAATCGCTGTCACTAGATACATCCTCCATAAAATGGTTCCAGTCCTACCTGGATAAAAGACAACAGGCCATACTATGGCACAAGTCTCTCTCTACTCACCTGCAATCAATCTCGGAGTCCCTCAAGGGTCCATCCTTGGTCCTCTACTTTTTTCCATATTCACAAGTGACCTCCACCTTGCCATCCCCCAAGCTACATGCATACAATATGCGGATGACTCTACACTGATATGCTCAGCCCCCTCCTCTTCTGAACTTCTCTATCTTACTCAACAAGTATTTAACACAGTTGAGCAATGGTTCACACATAGATGCCTTCTCCTAAATCCCAAAAAGACTAAACTCCTTCTTTTCTCTCCTACTAAGAAATCCCCCCATTAGATTTCTCAGTTAACTCTACCAATAAAACCATTATATCCCCTGAACCAACCACCAAACTATTAGGAGTCACCATTGACAATAATCTGAACTTTGATATCCATATTAACAATACCATAAAAGCTGTCAACAAAAAGCTAGGCTCTCTCTATAGGATAAAATCCTTTCTCCTACCTTCAGCTCGAACCACACTAGCACACACTCATCTTATCTCTTCTCTTCTCTATGCCTCACCTATTTTTACTAACCTATCAAAAAATAATCTTAACAAATTGGATATGTCCTGCAATAATATTGCCAGATTTGCAACAGGCAACCCATTTAGAACCCATCACTGCCTTAATTTAAATCAGCTAGGATGGCTTGAACTACAAAATCTAATTCAATTTCATCAGCTAACTATAGCCCACAACACTCTTTACAAACCATCCAAAACACCTATTCTTTCCACACTGATCTCTCCCTATAAAAACCTGGAATCCTTAAAGTCTTCTCAGAAATTTCTAGTGCATACTACTAAAACAAACAATAAAGCTGGTGACTCCCTTTTTTCTAATATAGTTGGAAAAGCCTGGAACCTCCTTCCAAATGAACTCTTCACACTTCCCTCACTACCCTGTTTCAAAAACAAATTGAAAGTATTCCTCAAAAGTCATTGGTTATGCCCATGTTCTAAACCTGACTAGTCTAACTGTCTTTATATACTCTGATCTTCCGAACCCATTAACGCATTAAAAGCAACTCCTTCCTTATTAAACTATGTCACTAATTATCTCTTGAATACCTTGATTGTATTTGCATTCCTTTATTATGCCTGTATTTCTGCACTGTAAACTATAGATTGTACTTGCATCCTTTATTATGCCTGTATTCTGCGCTGTAAATTTTATGATGACAACCTGTTATACATACTGTAAATAGCTTTTATCTATCTCATGTATCCTAAGATGTTGTGTTAATTGCATTGTCGTAGCTTTGGAGCTTAACTCCTCGGGTCTCTACTGAAAATGGACATGTATCCAGTTGGACTAGCCCGGTCAACAAATGTAAAATAAAATAAATAAATAAAATGTCATCCCAGGAGGGCAGATACTGGATCCACTTTGAATGATGGTTGGTTCACAATATAAAGGAAAAATGAGATGTTTTAATTCTATGGAGGAAAAGCCTACAATTACCAGAGATCATAGACTCTTGTAGTGATAAGGATGGTATGTTAGGTTTAATAGTAATTAAGTCTGGGAAAAAGTTCTATACCCTGATTAACTCATATTGGTTACCCAGAATTGGCACAAAAACTGTAAAAAACATGTAGACATCATGTGTCTATAATCATGGGGTGAGATAAAACTAGTAGGTGATTTTAATTGTATTTTATCTTCAACTAACACCACAGATACCAAACCTTTTAAAATCCCTCTTGTAGGTAGGCATTTAAACAATTATGTTAATTCAAGGAATTTAAAAGATATTTCTGATATAAAACTACCTTCTTTCCTAAAATTCTTTCTCACTCTTCATACAGGTTTGAAACACAGACTAACATTGATAAATTATTAGTAACCAGCTCATTGTCATCAAAAATAGAAAATGCAATGATTGCATCCTGCCCTTTATCAGATCACGGTGCATTACCTTCAAATTACCTGTTCATACTGATTTATTAATCTTTTGTCAGAGAATCCCTGCTTCCATTACAAAATTAAAAAGCTTTCAAGAATGGATCCTCACTGAAATAAAACAATTTATTAAAGTAAATAATAATGGACAGGTGTCAGACATGATTCTATGGGATACCTTAAAGGTGGTTATATATGGGAAAGTTAAATCTGGTACTTGTCTAAAAGGAAAGAGTGGGATAAGAAGCTAAAGGATGTATAGAATGAAATAGGTAAGCTAAAAGGTAATCTTGCATCCCAAAATTTCCATTAATTTAGAGGAAAACCAAGTTATACTCATATTCAGTCAACCCTAAATGTTTATGCAAAATTGCAATTAGATCAAAATATCTAAATGAGAAAAGCCATATAAATGAAACCATATATAAAGAGAATAAGAAAAGAATAAAAGTATCAAATATGAAGAACATACTAGAATGTTTTAAAAAGCATTATGAAAATATAAATAGCTCTAATACAACTATAAGTGAAAACAGTATCTTAAATAATTTTCTAAAGAAGAATATTCAAAGGAAATTCTCTCATGGCAATATTACCAAAACTGATAAAGCATTTACTTTAAAAAAATTAAAGGATCAAATAAATAATTTAAAAACTAATAAGGCACCAGGGGGGGTGGATGGGTTAATCCCTGAATTATATCAAATCTTACCAGATAACATACTAAAAACTCTGTTAAGTATATTTCAAGAAGTTAAAAACACATCTAATGTCCCACCTATTTTAAAACCTGACAAGGAACCCACCTCTTGCTCACACTATGCACCTATTTCTTTGTTAAATATAGGCTATATGATTTTCATGGCTATTACAGCTAACAGACTGAATACTATCCTTTCTAAATTACTAGATACTGACCTAACAAGGTTCATAAAAAATGGGAAAGTTCAAGATGATATAGTAAGACTGCTTTCATAGATATAGCAAACAAAAGGAAAAATGAATTGTCCATAATAAGTTTTTATATAGACAAAGCTTTTGATTCTCTTAGTTGGACCTAATTATTTGAAGTACTACAAGAGTATAACGTTTCCTCAGAATGTATAGATTAAATTAAAATGCTTTATGAAAATTCAATTTTCTTTGTTAAGATTGGCTCTTTCCTATCTAGCCCTTTTAAAGTATTGAAAGGTACAAAACAAGATTGCCCTTTGTCTCCTCTAATTTTTGCTCTTGCCATAGAGCCATTTGCTAATTACATATGAAAAGATAAGAATATTACAGGTTGTAAGCTTACCAATGACCTATCCCCCAAGATCCAACTTTTTGCTAATGATTTGTTACTGATATGTGGGGATATTGAAACTTCACTAGACTTTTTCATTAGTGCTCTGGATATATTTGAAAACATATCAGGATTAAAATGTAATCATAACATAACTAAATGGTTTTAATAAACAAGAAGGCTACCACTAATTTAAAAACATGCAAACACTTTAATCGGGACAATTCACATATTAAATATTTAAATATTTTCATTGAATCTAATCTTAAAAAGGCAGTTTCAGTTAGCTATCAACATGTCATTAATTTAATTATAAACCTAAGAGACAACTGGAATAAAATGTTTTTCTCATTTGAAGACAGATTAAGTTTAATTAAAATGATAATATTACCCAAAATTCTATTAGTTACTCAGTCATTAACTATCTCCCAGTTAAAAGAATGTTAAAACTATAAATAATGTCTTGTTCAAGTTTCTCTGGTGCCCTAAAAAACCTAGGATATCCTTATAATGGAACACTCCAAGCTGGGATGAAGGAGGTATTGGGTTTCCTAACAATGGATTACATATTTTGTTTGTCTTTTCGGCTTTTCCTGGTTAGGGGTTGCATAAATGCAGCTATTATTAATACAGTAATTTTATGGATTAATAATTCATATACATCTTATTGGAAGTCAATACATGAAAATATATTATTAAACAATAATAAAAAACTGAACCGTTTATTTGTATAGCTAGGAATATTTTTCAATGGCTAATTTTAGTATACTTACATAATAACAAACAAAAACTGACATCTTTTTCCCTCATTAACCAGATATTATTGAATTTAAAAAGATTTATGTAGTCCAAGCACCTAATCAAAATGTAATAATCTCCATATTTCCAATTGCCTTTACTAGTGAATGTATAATTTACTTTGATATCAATAAAATGTCAGATTTTTAAAAGGGTAATTTGTTCTATTGGCATCAGTTCTTGTCAACAAATACAATTCACACAACTGATTATTTAATAGCTAGGTATAGTTTATGAAATTATTTTTTTCTCAAAATAATTTTTATTTTCAATTAAAATAACATTTACATAATATTTTTAAATATCATTTTAAACAACTATATACAATATTTACAATAGCCTGACTTTCAATTAGATATACTGTATGTTATTAAATATAGAATTAATAGATCAGTTATCAGAGATACAATATTGATTATCGCAGAGTGTCCAACAAAGATATAACTTTCTTCCTAGGATTATTTACCAATGGCCTGGGATAGATTCATAGTTCTTTGATTTTTATTTCCATCGATGCAGTTGTCTTCAGTAAAGTGTAGAATTCTTCCAAGGTCGGAGGTATATTTGAATTCTACCTTCTGGTTACGCATTTTCTAGATGTAGCAAGTATTGTCCATAACAAATACATATTTGTCTTATTCAGGTAGAGACCTTCATTTGCATTTAGTTTAATCAATGCTTTAGTTAAGGTAAAGGATTCATTAAATAAAGCTTGTAAAAATGATTGATTCCATTCCAATATGATTTAATTTTATTACAATCATAAAAATATGAATCCAGTCTGCTTAATTTGACTTTTCACACCTCCAGCAAAAAACATTTGTAGTAGTACTGATCTTTTTAATTCTATCTGGTGTTAAAAATGTCCTATGTAAGTATTTCCAGTTAAATATTTTAAAATATTGTGTGTTAGAGGTGTAATTAACTGATAGTAAGATGTTAGTTTTAATTTCTTCTAACTGCAATGACTGACCTTTTAAAAACTGCCAGTATGATGGTTTGGGAATTGTTTTATATGTTATTAAGTCTTTATATAGATTTGAAATGGAATTTTTCTTTTCACAACTATTATATATAAATTCATACAGAAAACATATTAGATTTGGAATATCGTTAAATGAGGAATTATTAATTAATCTGCATAAATCTTGAGTGTACATTAAAATGCTTTGTAGGGTTAACCAGTCCTGTGTTGGAATATTGTAAGCAGTTTTTATCATATGTATATCTAAAACATTTAATTTATTTACACCTTGAAACCAGCATAATAATCCATTTTGTTCCCAGGAGGTTATTGTTTCCCTATATATTTTGTGAGGAAAGTTCTTAGTGATGGTAAATGGGGTTAAAAGGTCAAACCAAAGTTTTAGATCTAAGTTTGCACTGATACGTTTCCTAAAGGAATTGATGTAATGATTAATCAGTGTTGTTTTAGAAGGTTCTGTTATATTATATTGTATACTTATGCCCAGTATGTACTAGGGTTTGTTTGATTTGTCTACTATTTAAACATTTTTTTAACAGATTAAATTCATTTGTTAATATAGCCACTGTTAATTATTTCCAGTTGGCAAAATAATTTGGGTTTATCCAGTCTACTGTTGTTTTAAGCAGAGATGCTTTTATATATGTTTCTATTTCTGGGAAGTCCAATCCTTCTTGTTTCCAGGGTCTAATGTGATGAGTTAGAGCTACTCTATTCTTTTTTGGAATAACATAAAAATGTTTTTAAACATGAGTTTATTTCTCTAAGAATGCATCTTTCAGGAATTAACTGTATTGCTAATGCTACATATAGTATTTTTGGCAATAAGACCATTTTTATTAATTGCAATCTGTCTTCAAAAGTTAATATAATTTTGTTCCATTTTTCTATATATTTTTTTATTGTTTCAATAATGTTTTTATAATTTATTAATATTGTTTCATTTATATTTTTGCATAACACTATTCCTAAATAATTTAGCGTCTTGTTTTCCTATGATGGATTTATCTGTAACTTGTAATTCTTTTTTCTTATTTAAAAATAGAAATTTTGATTTTGATCTATTAAAGTGTAGACCTGAAATCTTATAAAATTTCTCCATTACTTCTTCTAGCTCTCCTAATGACTGTCTGGAGTTTGATAGGGTTAATAAAATATCATCAGCAAAAAGCATTATTTTAGATATGTACTGATCATAGACTTCTATTCCTTTTATTCTTGGATTATTGCGTATTATTTCTAGAAGTATTTCTATAACCAAAGCAAATAAAATAGTAGAAAGGTGGCATCCTTGTTTAGTACCTTTCATTATATGGATAGATTCTGAGGTGAAATGACCTAATTTAATGTAGGATAAATTATTAATATATATGTTTTTTAGTAAAAAGATGAAAGGAGGAGGAAATTCAAATAATGCTAAAGTTTTAAATAGGTATTCCCAGTTGAGGGAATCAAAAACTTTTTCTATGTCTAATCCGATTACAAGTGTTTCTATATCTTCTTTATTCTCATAATCTATAAGAGTAAGTATCCTTTTAATATTATCACGTGTGTGCCTGTTATATAAAAATCCAGTTTGATCATTATTAATTGTCTTTGAAAGTGGGATTTTCATTTTGTTAGCTAGGACTGACATGGATATTTTATAATCATTATTCAGTAATGATATAGGTCTGTATGAGGTACAAAGGTCTGATGGTTTATTATCTTTTAGAATTGGTGTTATGAGAGAATACTTCCATGAGGGTAGTATTTTTGTTTCTGACTGGACTTCTAGCAAAGTTTTATG